>NC_061529.1:4310000-4610000 GCF_022379125.1 Scophthalmus maximus
GTAGAATGATGTTGCGATTGCTTAGAAATCACAAAGCGTCGGGAGGCAACACATTTAACAGGATGGGTTCAGTTCGTGTGCCGCTTTAACTGCTGTTGCCTAGTTTGTATGTTCCTCTCAAATTTTGCGTCACTTTCTTGAAGTGATGTCGCCGAACCAGAAAATATTATTCACCGAAAGGAAAAACTCTTCTTCTTTATTGCATCTTGTATCTCTCTGAAATAAAACCTGACCTGACGCAGCTTTGATTATGGTTCATTAAATCTCCAACTGTGTCTTCTGTTCTTTGCAACTCTGAACATATCTTTTCTGGAAGGTTGATGACTGGCACGCTGTTAATAGCAAAACAATAACATCATATTTTTTATTTTTTTTTAAAACAGCTGTTAAAGTGGCAAGCTCCAGGAAAAAGACTGAGAAGGTTCAAAGGGAAAATGGCACGAATCACCAGGCTACGTGAGAAACAAACTCAAAAGTCGACCACAATACCTTACTGCAAAATCAAAATGAAAGCTCTTTTTCCTTCAAAGAAAGAAAAGAAAACATACAACAAAAAGGTAAAAACGTGTTATTCACACACACACACACACACACACACACACACACACACACACTGTGATGGAAAGACAGTGAAGACACACTCCACCACATCGCACACTTCCACATAAACACACAGAACCCCACAACATTATTAAAACGTTGTCCTGTTTGTTTTTCAAAAGGGGATTTAAAACAAGTGAACGGAGAACAGATGTATTATGATTTGTAACGCACTGTGTATACATGCAACGTCACATACTGAAAGTATTGTTAGTCACTTCAGGGCAACTGTTATTATTTATTATTATTATTATTGATTCAAATGCTGATCCGCTACAAGCCAGCTCGCAGCCTCAGATCCTCAGGTGGGTCTTTTACTATTTGCTCCAAGGTCGAGGCTCAAACTCTAAGGGGGACTGAGCTTTCTCCATCAGGGCCCCTCGACTGAGGAGATGAGGCTGGCCGAGCCTGTTCCTCCTTTTAAGTCACTTTTGAAAAAAAACATTTCTATACACTTGCTTTTATGTGACGTCGTCTTTTGATATTGTCTTTTTATATCTTTTTTTTTTTTTATTCAGATATGTGAACTGCAAACCGTGTTATTGTTGGAACGCTGATTTAAATTGTCTGTGATTTGTGTCTTTTTGTGAAAGCACTTTGTGAAGCTACGTCTGAAAAGTGCTATATAAATAAAATTATTATTATTAGTATTATGTTGCTAATGCTTGCAACCATGACTGCAAAGTTCCATAAAGCAGTTAACAGACATTGCTGCATCCGCCATCTGGTCAGTCACCACCGGGCAAAAAAATCATATTTTACACAAATTATTTTCTCCCCAAAAGACTTTGTTTGACGCTACCATACTGTCTTTTGTCGCTGTTACGTGATTTGCAATTTAGTCCGGAAGGCTATTAGTCATACTAAGCTGATCATAGCGCATCATATTAAACAGACAAATATCCTCTCCACACTGAATTTGTTGTCCAATACTGAGGTTAGTACTTCCAAGGCCATCAGAAGTGTGTTTAGATTGTCACACACCTCCGCACACGACTGAGGGCAGAAGGTCTCTCCGGTGTAAATATGAAATTGCAACACATGTTTTTGTAAATATTGTCGAAAACAGTACGAGATGTATTATGTGAACAGATTGCTAGAGTTAATCTTTTACAGATCAGTTCAATCCCCTTTTGAAGAACCTGGCGAAAGATCAGCTTCAGAAGCATTTGTTCAGGGAAACCTTCGGACTTATCAGAATTCAAATCGTCAACATTTCAGGTCCTCTGTACATCAGGGCGACATGAATATGACATAGCATATGAACGTGTACCTCTTCTGTTTGTAAGTGAGCATGGCCTCTGCGATGGGGAGCTGGTGAGCTCCGTTGGCTCCCACCATGTACTGAGTGACCCTCGACACCACATCCGGGCTCTCCTGGGCTGCACAGGACACAGAGGTTAGTTCTCCTGCCTCAGAACGTACGGTCTCATATAAGGGTCCTGTAGTGTAAAAAGTCAACAAGACCAAAGCGCCCACCAACAACAGGGGCTTCCGGCTTGTGGAACAGGTCCCTCCAGGCAGCGTCTTGGAACAAGCTGTTGTATCGATAGTCGATGGTGCCGAGATATTTCGAGACTGGGTGTGCACCTAAGGGGCAATGAAAATCGACGTACAGTGAGATTTGAAACAGGTGCCGTGTGTGGCATTTTAATACTAAGACAATAAAAACACGACCAGTGATGAGAGGGTTGGAAACCCTTCCATTTTACATTCGTGGAAAGTCTGTTGAAATACATTACGCAACCAAACAGGACCCAGGCACTGTTTATCACAGCACATTGCACAACACTGTGCAACATGGCAGGTTGTGAAAGGTGTGAAAGACAGATGGAGGGGAAAAACACATCTCCTCCTTGGTCTGTAGGAAACTAAGTTTGACACCAAATAACTCCACAACGAGCTGAACAGTTGAACAATGCGAAGAGAAGAATCATTTTAAATTTGAATCGCACATTCATGCTGAATCATGTTTGAAGGAATGACCAAAAAACGAAAAGGAATGAAACAGCTGTCCCGTAACTTGTTGTCGGACTGTCACTAACCCAGCGGGATGATGAGGAACCTCATGTATCCGAGCCAGTCAGGGGTCTTGTGGGAGAGGTGGTCCACAAAAAGCCTCAGCACTGCACTCAGGTAGTGCTGCGCTCCGGCCACGGCAATCTTTATGGGAATGGGCGTCTGGGAGTTGCAGTTACAACTGGGAGACGAGACAACGAGGCAGAATGACCACTCAACGCGAGTTTCACGGCGAATGCCGTCACGTTTAGCACAGGGAAAGCGATGAACTGTTTCTTTTGCCATTCAACCAGTGGCGGCATGCGAGCGGCGGACTCACAATCTCTGTATGCGGGAGACGATGGTGTTGAACGCAGCCTGGATGTCTGCTGTGGTGCAGGTGCACACCACTGGTAGGTGGTGGTTCTGAAGCATATCTGAAAGATACTGAGAAGGAAAGAGGATAAGGAACGAGCGACACAAAGGACAAAACGAAGCGTGTGTGACCTCACTATAAACCTAATGTAGCGCTGGGACAAACTGACCAACTTCCAACTGGGACAATCAGAGCTGTGGAGGAGCGCTCACAAAACAGCAGCAAAAACTATCTCCACACGTACTGTACAGGCAGGGGTGCATTCACTGAACTCCAGGACATCCCAGCGTCTCCCCAAAAGCACAATCCCTTTACGGGGTCCTTGTTCTCGTATTTCTTACCTGGCCCTGCCAGTCCGACGTGTTGATGAGGATGATGCTGTCGGGGAGGTGGTTATCAGACACCAGGATGTGGTTCAGTTGGTCGTACACCGTCTTTCTCGGGATCTTGGGAAGGACATTAAGAGAATGTAGGTGAAAAAAAAGGGACCCCAAATCCTTATTAACCAGATTAGACCATTTAAACATCATGGGGTTCGTAGAGAAGCTCAGCTGAGAAAGTCCACACGGACGTCAGTCTGATGTTTTTTGGTTTTGTCCCGCAGCTCACCCTTCCTACCTGTAGGTGGCAGCGCGTGTCCAGGGACCGTTCGTTGTCCAGGCTGTTGGCCCTCTCGTTCTGCGGCCTGCTGGGCTGGCGCTCCTTCAGCGACGTGCTCCTGCCTCGTCTCCCCGCCAACTTCGGTTCCTGCCTGACAGCGAAAACAATGTTCACATCCATTACATATCGGTTAAACATTCATGCGTGGAGATGTCAAAAGGGGCGATTTCTCTCGCTCGTGGGTTTCACCTGTTGGATGAGATGATGAGCGACTCTGTCTTGGTCATTTTGCCACTAGGTGGCAGGCGCTCTAGAAACGTGTCCATGTTGTCCATCTCCAGCTCGGTGGTCGGAGTCACCGCCTCCGGCTGCTCCTGAGGAAGAAAAACGAAAACAGGAACAGGGTTGATGAGTTGTGAGCTGACTCGTGCGGTTATGAAGTCAATTAATTGTTCTTTCCAAAACAACACACTGAACATCGCCACACCTTGAGTATCCTGACTGCACTTGTGGATTTCTGTTGTTATTCACTATGACTCATTATAGTTGTATCTGGGTGTTTTCTACAACTGTGCAGAGTATACAGTCATTATTAGAGGAACGTAACAACTGAGCAGATTCTGGGTTTTTTATGTTTTCTAACTATTGACCTTCACAATGACACTGATGTAAATTATTGATCCCGGGCAGCTTCAGGAGCTCATACTCACAAAGGAGACATTATCGGACACGCCGTCGTCTGGAAACTTGCCTCCGCCACCCTTGGTTTTATCCGGGTCAATCTGGAATGAGAAGGTTTGAAGGCATAACAAACATTACCTGCTTTCGATGCAATCCGAGGAGCTTTTATTTCACAAGGCAGTGGTTCATTCGACATGGTGCGATGGCTCCTGGAGTTCAACAGAGGCCCAGCGGTTTCATAAACACACCAGCGATCACGTTACTGATGGGAATATTTGAGTGTGTGTGTCTGTGTGTGTGGGGGGGGGGGGGGGAGGGGGGGTTAAAGATTTCCCTGAGCGGGACAATTAAAAGCCTTTGTGCCCCGGTGAAATTCGCTCATCGGCAATCGATGCAGGTCACTGGTTGCGCTGGTCTGTTTTCCAGCTGTTGCCAGCTGTGGTACTGAAATGCTGAAGGAAAACTTCCGCCCTGCCGAAAGGTATTCAGGCCCTGGGATTTTTTGTTTTACAGTGTGTTGGAGTGACTCTGGTCTCACCGGACTGGGAGGCTCCCTGTGGCTCCGGCTGCTGTGGATGCTGCCGATCTCAGTTTGAGAGCTGGAGAGGGAGAGACCCTCGAAATATGGCCTGGAAGAGGGAGAGAAAACAAATCACGTGAACGGAAACATGACTAATCGCCACATATGAGGAGACGTCTTCCGAACCAGTGCGGCAGTTTACAGGTACAGTAAATCTGACACCAACAATCTTTGACTTTGTGCTTTACTTTCCATTTCGTATGGGATTTTATTTAGATCAGATTAGATTATTGAAAAAAATATATACATGTAAGAATACCAGCAGCGTGAGCAACAAGATACCAGCTGCTTTTTGGAAACGCTGCCCTGTGTTTGTACAAAATCCAAAAATGATTTGCCCTTAACAGTGGTGTAAGAACTAAACGTAATAAATGAGTATATCAGTATGTTGTTAAATGACGTAGTGGAGGTTAGTGTCACCGTACTGCTTTAGCTTTAGCAGTCAGTTTGTCCAATATCCCAAATCAACCATCCCTCCAGACTCACGAGTCAATTGGCGAGTCGAGATGAGAACTGAGTTGCATAACGTCGTCCGTTGCTCTGGAGGAGATTTTTCTAAAGTGTGAGGACAATTACTCGAGGGACATCACGGCTCGGGCTCGGACGAAAGCCTGTGTTAGGAACTGGAGATGTGGAGCTTGGCAGACATGAAATAAAGACACTACAGAGCCTTGCATGATGGGAAGCGAAGGATCCTGGATCTCTACCTACACTAGGACATAAAAGTGGGAATATTTTACGGCCTCTGTTGTGCTGATTTTAATCATTCTAGTTTGAATCTGGCTCTTGCAAGTGGAAGTGCAATACTAAATCACTTGAGTACTCGTTAACACTAATACCTAGAGATAACCCCTTGATATATAAACTGTTCATGTTTTTTAAATGCTAAAATTACAATATGCTGACTATTTTTCCGTAATATTGGCAATATTTGCCTTTAAAACAGACAAAAATTCACGATACAGCAATTAGAATCTGGTGCCTATACCCTCCAGCACCAGTGGATCCATTGACATTTTCAAAGGAGGTGTTACAACATGCTGAATCTTGCAATATTCAGTCACGCGACTCACGCACTCTTATCGTTGTTTGGCCTGCAACGCCATAAAAAACTCACACACACTCACTTGAGTTTGGGCTTCGGCGTACTGAGGACGCTGTCATCGTCATCCAGCTCTGGGCCGCTGTCACTGGGGTTCTCAAACTCCACGCTGTCCAGGTCCAGGTCCTCCTCCTCCACCTCGGGAGGCGGCTCTGCCGGGTCCTGCTCCGAGTCCAGCACCTTCGCACGCACGCACACACAAAAACCAATACGTAATGCGTTTTCAGTGGCGCAGTAGCTCCACAGGAGAGGAAAATTGCATTCCCAGTGGACGCAGCGGCATCTAGAGGAACACCCACCTCATCTGAAACTCTGAAGCGCTTCAGAAGAGCCACCACGCGCTGCTTAAAGTTCTGCTGCTAAAACACAGGAGGACAAAAAAAGAACACACACACACACACACACACACACGTCAGTTTGTGACCTAGTTATGATTCATCACAGCGCTCTGATCGATGCAACACAGGGAAAACATCTGCAGCAGAGCGGCAGTAGATACATTTGCAGTGTTGGTTGCGGATCGATTATTATTTTATTTTTTTTACTGCTTCTTGCTCATGTAAATCAATATTCGCGCAGCGTCGTGCCTCATCTGCTCCCCCGGGGCCTTTCACTTCCTGTTTCGGCTCACTCAGCTCGATAACACCGTATCAAAAAAATATACAATACTACAACTGTCTCATTACAGCTCATTAAAAGGTGTTTAATATTACTTGTTAGGCACTTTACCATCTGCAAATGAGACTCGCCGAGGTGTTAATTGAAAAAAGCCGGTGTGAGAAAACTGCACTGCCTGGACTAATATCAGATTCTTCAGTTACAACCACAAACACAAGGCTATGGCTCCTGAGTGTTTTCCACATAAAAGGTACTACACAGCCTTAATATTCCCTTTTCACGCCAAAGAAACAGGTGAGGTAAAAAAATAAAAAAACAAAAGGAAAACCTTCAAATCGTGTGACATCTCTTCTACTGTAGCTGACAGTACACATGGATCAGCTCTAGTTAAACCCAGCATGCTTCTCATCTCTTACTCTGGTGATGGAGGGGGTCCTGACAATCGACCTCCTCTGCTTCTTCGGCTTCCTCACATCGTACTCGTCATCCTCAAGATCCTGAAAAAAGCACGAGAGTGAGGATAAATCTTGGTTAAAACACCGCCTCCCATTTATAAAAGAAAAGAGGAAGAAAAAAGCCAATGCATCATTTATACTTGGGAGTTCTCCTCAGCAAATTATGCAGTGCGGGGTTAGAGATGTTTTATTCCAGCCTCGCGCCCCAGCTGAGCGCTTCGTTATTAACCCGCTTGCCGTCGCCGGGCAGGATAGCGGGAGGCGATTTTTTTTCTCTTGACCCTTAAAAGCGCGATGGCTTCCGGTCGGACTCACCTGCGCCTGCACCGCGTCGTCGCTGGCCTCCTGCTCCGAGGAGAAGCTCTCGTACTCTTCCTCCGAGTAGTTGTCTGGGGCGGAAAGAGAAGTCGAGCGATTACGTGGCAGGAGTGTGGAAGACGTCTCATGAATATTTCAGCTACCCCCCTTTTTCAAATTCGCCCCGCTGCCAGGTTCTAAATATACACACACAGAGCGGTGTGTGCGGCCTAAATTTGTATAGCTTTTCTGCATGACAAGAGAGAGACAAAGAGACGCTCCGAACCCTGTGAACCCTTCTCTGTTCGGGCCTCTTTAGAATATTAGTGGTGATAATGCTGGTTTTCGTGCCGCTGGGGGGGCAATGAGTGCGTACCGGAGCATTTGATCTTCTGCTCCTCCTGCAGGGCCGCCTCCTCGTGGTCTATTGGCTGACTGGACAGGGAAAAGATCCAGATCTCTGCCACCTTGCCCAGCATGTCCTTCTGGTTGCCGCAGAGAGGGAGGACCTGGCCTCCCTCTGTCGGGTGCTGCATCACCTGGGAGGCAAAGGAGAGCGAGGGAGTCAATTCGGTGAGACTGCGTCATCTGAGCTCGCCTCTCAGTTATTCCGATCCTCCGTATCCCGACGATGTCCAGTACAAGAAACAGACTTTCACGATGCAACTGTTGCCAATGAATCCTTCATTTCACGAAAACCACTTTATTGGTTTTCCAAATATGCAGAGATACCAAGTGCACCACCTGCAGTAAACTCAATATATCCATCCATCCGTCCATCCATTATCGAAACCGCTTATCCTCTGTGGGTTGCTGAGGGGCAGGAGCCAATTAAACCAGAATGCATTGCAGGCTCAGACTAACCTGATCAAAAAATTGTGCATGCTGTCTTTCATAACAGTAACAGTTAACTGCACAAAAGAAACATTACAGTATTGGAATTGGAGTTTTTAGAACCATACAGTTTATTTTCAGTTTCAATGTTTTTTATTAGGAAGACATAAGCTCACCCTCTTGTCTCCTGGCTCCAGCTTCATATTCTACAGACTCTACAGGAGTCTCATGAATCTTCTTATTGAACTCTCAGCAAGGAACCAAATAAGGATATTACTCAGAACTTTTCTTTTAACTCAACTAATGTAAACTGAGGTTTGAAGTAATCCTGACCTCAGAACAAGGAACAGAATCATAAAATCCATCTCAAAATGAAATGCGGAGCAATTGGGGCAAAGTGGTCCTGTTGAAATGAATAAATCACCACCTACAGTGGCACAGCAACGTCCATTGCAGACTTCATTGGCTTCCCACTAACACGTGAGAGCATTTTAATCACGTCTTTTTTTGCTCTTTTCTGAAACACTTCTTCATATTTCTCGCGGCGAGGTAGAAATCAATTTCCTGCTCCAACGTTTTCTTTCTTCCTCTCCGAGATGGGACCTCAATAATAAGCTCCGCTGAGCGCTGTCTGCCATATGGGAACTCCTTGCTTATATCAGCATCATCTGCACTGAAGAATAATGATTCTGAAGCAAATTCATTTTCCTCGTGGTTCCAAGGTCTTTCTTATTGAAACACAGGAGACAGTCTGTCTGTGGGGTGAGCCTACTCTACTTTTTCCTCTTTATTATATTTCTCAAAACCGAGTGAGAATGGAATTCCCTTACGATGTGTCTATTTTCAGACCCATTAGAAGGGAAGACTGCTCACTTAAGAAGGCTGTTTCCTTGTACTGTGTGATTTTTAAGCACCGGGAACGTCCCAGGTGAGGATGAAGTTGTCCTGTAAAGGTCAACCTGCAGCTTCGAGCATGCACCACTTTCTCATTATCTTCTTTCACACCGCTCCCGACCTGCCCTGAGACTTCAACAACACGCGAACCCTATTCTCCCCTACATACATACGCCACAGGCTTATGAACACTAACATACACTCCATTACCCCAACAAAGCCGAGGCACAGACAACAGGGACGTGCGTACCTCTGCCATGTCGATAGACCCCGCGGCGAGGGTCTTGTAGCCCAAGATGGTTCGGTTCTTGTATCTCTTCCGCCGCTGGAGCATGATCTGCAGCTTGTTTCCCTCTCGCTTCAGGAAGTGCGGGTACTGGACGTGGAGGGAGGGAAACACAGGAGAGGAGAGCAGGAAGTACAAATGACTCACTCGGAATTTTAACCATAGCTTTCAGAGTATAGGTCTGGTGATATTGTGTTATATATTATATATATAAATATATATATATATAATATATATGTGTGTGTGTTTGTGTCTCACACGTCTGACTCCTCGGGGCCACAGAGACCCATTGTTGTTGGAAAAACTAATAAAAAGCCACGAGTGAGTCACTGGGCTGCACTGGGAGACCGTTCTTCATTAGCATGAGTTCGGCAGTTTATTTTCAGACACTGTACAGATGCGGCTCTTGCTGATGTTAACATTCACCCAAGAGTCTCTGCAGTGTTCGCCAAATGATTTTTATCCTCCGACCTCGAATGCGTTCACGGTCAAACACTCCGAAAAAGTCTTCTTCAGGACGGTGCGCGTTGCTCATTGCAAAACTAGACTTGTTGAACTGTGGCTTGGCCACACGGGAAGACAAGAGCACTCGGGGACAGCGCAGACCTCGGCCAAGCCCCCCCTCGATAAGACGTTCACGCAAAAACACGCCCGTCACTTTCCGAGTGAACAGCATCGCGTGAGCATCTCTCCTCGTCTACCTGCAGCGAGAAGGTGAGCGCCAGGTCCGTCTCCACTGACCCACTGGGTGGCAGCACTATCTCATGGGACCTCAAAATCCTCTTGGAGCCCTGTCAATACAAAGAAAGAAAGAAAGAAGGAAATGAATAAAGGGTTGTGTTTAATTTAGTTTGCATCCTTTCTGCTCCAAGTAATTCTGTTCCGCTCTGCAGCAAAGGTGCGGGACATACATTATTCAACAGGATTCCACACATTTTCTGAATTCATTTTTTTTCCTATTTTCTGCCCGGCAACGGATTCGATTCATATTAAACATTTCCTCGACAGACAGATTCATCGCCTCGCTGTTGTCTTTTTTGCTCCTGCCAAGCAGTCAAGTCGCAGGGAACACGGTCACGATCTCCCGTCTTGTTCCGGAGTTACGGCGTTGAATATATCTGTACGATGACGGCACACAGACGATGTCTCACCTTTGACCTTCTGGCTGTAAAAACATTATCACTTCATTAGGCATTTGTGTAAAGTTCGGTCATAACTAGTGAGGGAACTTTGGAGTTATGCACAAAACGCATGTTGCGTGAGGATGTGTTCCAGATTCTGGGCGTTCACAAGAAGGGGAGGTCGTGACCCTGACCTTTGACCTTCTGACCGCCAAAATCGAATCAGTTCATGGTCGAGTCCCAAGAGAACATTTGATCAAAAATGTGGAAAACAATCCGACAGAAAAGGAAATAAAGACAAAATATGAGTTGAAAACGTTCAGCAGCAAAGTACAAACCAGTACGATGCTTTTCATCAGGTATGTCAACGGGCACGTCGTTGAATTTGTCGGTGTTTGTTTGGGTCTCGCAGGTTGGTGCGTGTCTGCCCGGCGTGTACTGTGCGACATACCTGGATTTTAACCGCTATGACCACGGAAATCAGCTCCTTATCGAGTTCCCTCATCACGACCAGCTTCTTCAGAGTCAGGCTGCACAATCTGCAGAGGGAAACGGGACGAGAGATGTTGAGTTCAGCGCCGCCGCCGTGTCGGGTTTCTTTTAACACGCACAGACAGATGAGTCGCTCACACTCAAGCAAAAAAATATATCCGGAGCTTGTATTTATCACACGGTTGCATGTAAGAAATGTTTAGGAATAAGCCAAACACTCGCAGTTTGGCAAGAAAACACATTTCAGATTTCATCCTCGGGGTATCAACAGGTTTCATTACACAGTTCCTTTGAATGGCAAATATTGTCCAATATACCGACTGATTTTAGAATCAGGTCATAACTTTTAGCAGAGGAGAGAAATGTAATCAATTTAAAATGTGACCTCTCAGTTATAAAGCAGAGCTGTGTGGGGGAAATTTATTTTAATATTATATAAATATATAAATAAATATTATTGCATCCTGGAGGAAGAACTGGCACAGAAACATTTCAAAAAATTCCAAAACTTCTGGAGACTGGCGAATGTGAACCGAACTCCTGCCACCACTGAGGCAGGATTGGGCCGGGGCAGCCGGCCGGGGGGGGTGGCATTGTTAGGGATTTCGGGGCGGCAGCGGGGGGTAAAGTGTGCGTGTGTGTGTGTGTGTGTGTGTTTTAACAAGCCTGTCACGATTTCTTCAGACACTTTCTCACACACACACACACACACACACACACACACACACACACAAGACGAAAGTGCAAAAGAATTTTCTTCTTCTTCCCTTTCAGGGCCCTCTCCGGCTCCTTTCATTAAATCATTCAGGGGAGCTGCTCGGAAACAAGCCGGCTGCTCACAATCTGGGAGGCAGACCATTTATCATCCTTTAGGAAATTAAAACGGCGTTAACGGCGCTCGCTGGTTCGCAATGACATCACCCCTAAATTATTCCGGGGGGCATTGAAAAAAAAACAAACAACCCACGGCATTGAGTGTGGTTGGGCAGCGGGAACGAGGGTTCACTGTCGCGCCGAGTGAGCATGGGTGTGGGTCACACTTGCGTGTGTTGAGTGGAGAGGGACGTGTGTTGAGTGGAGACAGCCCACGGAGGTGACAGCAATACACCGCTATCCACTGTCGCCGCGTGAAGACCGAGGACGTCGACATCGGGCGCAATGCGATCCCTCTCAGATCCTCGGGAGGCAAAGCACTGGCGGGCAGCAGGCGAGGCGTGAAGCAAACGACCAAAGCGGAGAGGTGACACAACGCCGCGTCTCCGCAGCGGAGGGGGCTGTCAATCAGCCGAGGCTGAAAGGAGAACACTGGGACGGGAGCGCTGACAATGGCAGGTTTGAAGAAGGCCCCACTGAATGGAGACCTTTCACTCCCGCTGCCGAGACGCGACCCCAAGACATTCCGGGGGGGGGCACAATGGACACAAGCCAGTGAAGGCGCACATTGTCTTCGGGCCCTGCAAATCGCGCACAAACTAAAGCGCACAATGCGCAGCATTGTTGGCGCTCCTGCTTCGTATTCTGGCCGGTTTGTCCATGGGCTCCAGGCCCACGGCACCGCCCAATGCGAGTTATGCCGAGGTGGTGAGATGTTGGGTTTGCGTGGGCAGGAGCCACCCAGACTGGAAGGAAAATAAATAAATGAATAAAAAGAATCACAATTTAGCGTTCAGGGTTTTTCAGATTAGATAACAATGGGCTTATTTTGCTAATCTGCCGAAAAGAGAGAGAGAGAGAGAGCAGCGGGAACTCGTGTTTCTCTAATGCGGCAGCACTTCACTCGTAAGAGGATCTGTGTTGTTGACCCGTTTCTCATTAGTCGGTGACCTGAAATTGGGACTAACAGGCACAAGTGGAACCGCAACTAAAGGGTATTTGCTCTTTTCCTGACAATTTGTTCTAACGTTTAATTTTTATTTTCTTCTTTTCCCCCGAAATCCATTTTTAGTTCCTGAGGATTTACAACAACCAGAACTGGAACAGGCTCTTTGGACTCAAGCACTACGAAACCATTATTCAGGGCAGCACTGCCGGCGTTTCCTGCCTTCCACCACTTTAATACCTAAAACATCATCATCCTCGTTCCAGACTATGGACTAAAGACACTTAAAATTTATGCTTGGCAGTTTTGAAACAACAATATACAGGCTGCTAAAAGTTATTTCTTCATCGCATGTATTCGGATATGCACGTGTCTGAAATATGCTCATATTGGCCGATAAACACCGAGGGACTGGGAAAATGACTGATCGAGCTCTTTTCATCGGCTGAGTTCATCTCCAGTTTTTCTCAGCAGGCAAACTTTCCTTAAAAAAACAAGTTCATGTACCAATTTCTGTCGGTCAATTTGTTCAGAAAAATCTCCCGCACACTGTCTTAAATATTGATTTGCAACGTTTCCGTGCTAAGCCTTCGTCAGGCATCAGTTTTTTCGAGGACGGGAAGACAATCTTGAGAAGGGAGGGGCTGAAAAAGATTTTTTTCTGTTTTGAATGTTCGTCTATTTGACAGAAACACCAAACCCCTGAATCTGCATTTCACTTTGAGCAACATGAAAAATGCTCCTAATAACCTCACAACATCAAAATGAGGACATTACATAAGCATAACAACTGCATCGCAAAGATCAGACTGGATAATGACATCACATTTTGCAATATTTATATATATATATATATAAAGTAGAGGAGGAAATTATGATTGTTCAGTTGGGAGAAAGGATTTGCTCAGTGCCACATCACAGCAGCAGCTGCCTCTTCTCAGTGCGTTCACTCTGTTACCGGCTCAAATTGAGTTCAGTACAAATAGGCCTTGAAAAGGTTAATAGCTCTGCTCCTGTGGATTTGGAGCAGCGTCGGACTCCATCGGCAGCGGCGGCGGCGGCAGCACGGATGAACAATTTGTTTATTCAGACGCCGAACTGGAAAAGTTAAGCGTGGGGTTTTTCCAGTCGTGACGTCACACTGGGATCATCTGAAGTCTGTGTGATTCAGTTTAATCAGGTCAAATAGTTGGTGCAGAGGAACCGACTTGCACATTCTCTCCTGCACAACTCTCTACTTTTGACTTCTGGGTTTTCGTTACTGTTTTCAATTTTTTGCTTATGCATTAAAAAACACCCGAGCATATTCCCTACATGTGAAACCTACCGTACCTTCGGATTTCCCCTGCTGCAACTAAACCTCAACATCTGCGAGAGAAAGAAATCCACCTGAAGAAAAACACTACACATGTTTCTATACGAGCGCTTTGGGAACTTAAAAAGCGCCTTATGAATTCAATATATTACTATTATTATTATTATTAATATTCTTGTCTTCCCTGACGAAGCACAGGGGGTCAACAGGCGCGGACCTCCTCTCCGATCCTACACGACCAACACAATATCAGAACAACGCATCAGAGTCCCGAGAATATATTCACTGAACAGCTGCTACATTTTTTGTGTCTGAACTGGCGTTGAGGACCCACGCGCTGCCACCAGCTATATGTGTGTGTGTGTGTGTGTGTGTGTGTGTGTGTTCGTGAGCTTCAACACACAGAAAGGCACACAGCTGCTGCCTTGGCACCGCTGCAGAGGAAACCCTTACTCCCCCGTGCCGTCCCCTCCCCGCAGCCCCAGAGGGCCGCTGCTCCGCCGAGGGCCGCGCTGCCACATCCACCCCCGATTCCAGCGGCCGAGCTCGATGACAGATGCTCCGGCAAACGCCGAAGGGGGGAAGACCGACGGGCCCGGTGGCGGCCGCCTCGTCCGCCAAGCACAACAGACCGACGGGGGGGGGGGGGGGGGGGTTGTTTGATTTGGGCGCCGCCGATGCAACGCGACTGGAGCGACGTCACCCGAAGGTTTGCGTCGGGTCGTGGCAACGCTACAAGCGACTAGGATGCGATGACACTTCAGTCACTGTGAGGTGGAAAAAAACGCAAGCAGGGTAAATGAGTAAAGCACTTCAAATCTGAGCTACTAGTTTTCTTTTTTAGTGCATCTGTAATGTATAAAGCATTTTCAGGAGAGGATGTTCTCCTTTTTTAACCACGCTCCATGTATCTAACGCTCGGAGATCTGCCAAAAATGATAGTTCAACCACATCTGCTGTCACATCTGTCCGTGAACAGTCAAAGGCAGAAGTCGAGCGCAGCACGGGCTCGGACCGCGCATGGAGCAGAAGATGGTGAAGTCTCAATCTCTTCATCTAACCTTGTTTTGAAGAAATGGTCAAGAGTCATCTGGGGAGAAAAAAAAGAAACAGAGAGTCAAAGTGTGTTTTTCTGACGGTCAACGTTCTCCCTACGGCGAGCGTGACGTCCATTGCGTGCACCGCATCCGCACCCGTGTCCCGGTCATGGTCCTGCCCTCGTTCGACTGTTCCAGGCTGTTTTCTGGTGTCGTTTTTCCGTCTATTCCGCCGGCTTCGACGAACAGAGGAGGGCTTCTTCTCGCTGTCAGGAGGCCGAGGTCATGTTTTCACGGTCGTAGCACTAACAGTATGTGTAAGAAGCACGTCCGTGTCCGCATCTGGTGCATCAGAGGCCGCGCAGACTCACTGAGACTGTGAGCGTCAGCGCTCATTGATTTGTCTATTGACCAACTCTCTCAAACTATTTGGCTTCATGTCAGTAAACCTCTGCCGGGTCTCGACGCGAGACAAAGACAGGAAACTGACAGCAAACTAACTGGCTATTGATAATGACACCGATTTACTGTCAGCGTTAAAGTAGGAGTGACAGTGTGTCCAAATATTTAGAATTTAAATATCTATGCAGTATCTACAAGGTTTAAATCAAAATTAGGAAAATCAGGAGCTGGGGGTCAATACCAGAATCCGGTACAATCACTGTATAAGTTTATTTTCATTATCCATTAATCTTTAGTCGATCAGTTGTTTGGTTCATAAAATCTCATGAAATGGTGAAAAAATGACGATCGTGTTTCCCAAAACTCCAAGAGTAGCAAAGAAACCAGAACATATTCACATTTAAGAAGCTGAAATCAGCACATTTTTTCCTTTTTTCCCATAAAAACTACTTGAACCGATTAAACGATTATGAAAATAGTTTCCGATTAGTTGAGTACTCGATTACTAAATCGACTTATCGATAACTGTTGCGACTGTAAAAAAAAAAAAAACAAAGGACAAAAAAAAAAAGTACATTTAAATCAACCAAACAACAATTTTTTTGCAACATTTGTTCCATAAATGACAGAAGAAACAAGTCTATGGAAACCTCCGAATCGTAACTTCATTCTTAAATTCACTAACAGATACCTTGTACTTTCTGATAGGTGCATATTTGCATCCTGAACTGCTTTACTGTCTTATTCTTGACTTTATTTTCAGGTTACTGTTTGCTGATATTTCTTTCAGGCGGCATGTCTGTCCCGATAACCTCCGGCAGGAACATCGGGCTGCTTGCACACAGCCTGAGCAGCGTGACCTGAGGCTCGTTGAGCTTCACAAGTCCGACGGCGAAGGCGAAGGGGAAACGTCGAGTGTGCCGAGGGCGGGGAACGATCCACGTGCGTGGGTCACTTTCACCTGCAGGATTTGCTGCTTTCTTTGAATACTGAGAGTCCGGCAGCCGGACACCGGGCGGTTGCGCTGCATCGCAAATGACATTTGCACACCGACACTCCCCGCATACACAAGAAGGCGCTTAAAAATAGACGCCAGAAGAACCCAACGTAAGAATTGAGTTGGCGGCGGATCAGATTTCCTTGTTGGTTCTCAGTTGGACGACGGGTATTCCCCCCGCTCACAGAGACCAAAGGTTGTTTTTTATCCGTCAGAGAATCCCAGTTGTGCATCTGTCGTGAGCTAATTTCAAGACCTTTTGAGATAAGAAAGCAATTTCCAAAACAAGTAAAAAGGAATATTATGCCAGAGTAAGGGAGGGAAAGACAAAGAAAAGCAATTTTCCCTTTCTGAATTGTGACAAAACTGATGAGTGGTTTTATCCGACCGCAGCAGCACTGTGTGTAGCTCGTGTACCAATAGAGTTTGAGGCTCAGACTCTGGGGCGAAGGATAAACTAGAGGATTTACCATTTGATCTCCCTGCATTCTTTCTGATTACACGTCCCAGCCGAGCCCAGAGAGAGAGAGAGAGAGAGAGAGAGAGAATATGAGTGCGCTCAAAGGTGTTATTGAAAATTACAGCTCGGTCTCGACTGTCCTGCGAAAGGCTTGGAGGACATCTCACCGCCAGAGACGACAGGACGGCGTCGCGCTCTCTGATATACTTTCAATCTCTGACAGAAGAGAAAAATCCAATTTCTGCATCTGCCAAGTTGAGATTGGCAGCGGGCCAAGCCCGGGGCGTTTTCGACATCACCTCGGGGGCTGAGTGACGAAAGAGGAAATGATTCTCAGAGCACCGTGCAGAGCACAGCGGTCCTCCTCCTCCTCCTCCTCTTCGTCCTCCTCCTCCTCCTCCTCCTCCTCCTCTTCGCCCTCCTCCTCCTCCTCTTTGTCCTCCTCCTCCTCGTCCTCCTCCTCCTCCTCCTCTTCGTCCTCCTCCTCCTCCTCCTCTTCATCCTCCTCGTCCTCCTCCTCCTCCTCCTCTTTGTCCTCCTCCTCCTCCTCCTCTTCGCCCTCCTCCTCCTCCTCCTCCTCCTCTTCGTCCTCCTCCTCCTCCTCTTCGTCCTCCTCGTCCTCCTCGTCCTCGTCCTCCTCCTCCTCCTCTTCGTCCTCCTCGTCCTCCTCCTCCTCCTCCTCCTCGTCCTCCTCCTCCCCCTCCTCCTCGTCCTCCTCGTCCTCCTCGTCCCGACCCTCCCGACCCCCCCGACCTCCAGCTCTCTCGCGTCCTGCATTAACCCGCATCCCGAATTACGCTGGACCACCTTTTCCCTGCAAAGCTCACTCTTCATCTTCGGTCCTTTTTACCGGGGATCTGATCTGGACTTTAACAGTAGTGGTGTAAAACCTCAGTGTTTGCTCGAAGTCAAAATGTCTCAATATTGGTCATGTCCAGTGTTTGCACAGTCTGCTGTCAGCTGTTCAGCCCAGTGATGCATTACCGCCGGGAGGGAATAAACTCCCTCTGCAGAGAACAGTGAGAGTGGCTGAGATGCTTCTTATGATCTTATTATTCTTCTTCTTCTTATCTCCTTAGCTCTTGATTCAGTGCGTTCAGGGATTCGCACCATCGACCCTTTTAGGTCAGTTTGAAGTTATCACACTGTGCCCAGCCCAACACGGAGAGACGAGGAAGGATCCGGTTACCCTCTAATATTTGAAACACAAGACCGGCAGCAGGAAATCGAACACACACACACACACGCACACACACACGCACACACACACGCGCACACACACACTGACCACTGGCACTCAGCCTCTGATAGTGCTGTTACATTGGGATCATGTCGTTTTGATGCTAGTCCACTGAATGAATTTCCAGGGTTGCCATGGCAATATTTTTCCTCCGATGTAGGTTAACAGGCGACCATCAGTTATGAATGAAGCAAAGCACAGTTCGAGAGTGAGAGCATGCGTGTGTGTGTGTGTGTGTGTGTGTGTGTGTGTGTGTGTGTGTGTGTGTGTGTGTGTGTGTGTGTGTGTGTGTGTGTGTGTGTGTGTGTGTGTGTGTGTGTGTGTGTGTGTGTCTTCATGGGGCTTCAATGCATTAAGAGCCAATGTGTCACACTGATGCACTTCCCTTTCTGACGTCTGAGGTCCGGCCCAGAGTAAAAGCATTTGCACTACCACATTCATCAGTTTCACGTCGTCATCGATCAGTTTCTTCGTCGCCCTTCGTGAAATCCAAGCAAACAAATTTCACATAAATCACGCCTCCGAGTTATTGAGACGTAAAAATCTGCGCGGAAACTGAAAGTTGGCTCTCGTCCCGCAGATGTAAGATTAAAAACAAACTCCCTGTCACTTCCTGACACATCATGGAAACTGCTGCACGGGACCGAACTGAAACTACTCGATAACAGTCGCCTCTCCCATTGTGACGGGAGACTCGCCGCCGGACCAGAGCAGGCACCGGCGCTTTGCACCACCGGCCCAGGTTGACGGATGAGCGCGTCTCGGGATCTAAATCTGTTTGAAGAAATTCAAATTCAATTTCTGCATCGGTTTATCTACAGTCTGTGGCGAAAACCCCCTCGACGGTGCATAAAGGCCAGCAACGGTTGCTCCATGTGGCATCGGAGTGTCAGTCCACAGGTGTTATGCCAGTTCAACGCTCTCTTTGCTCTCCAGTCTGCACAGCAGTGACAGCGGTCTAATGAAAAATGCAAAAATGCGGCTTACATCACCCGCAGCAGTGTGAGTTTCCTGTTGCGACGGTGCGTGACACCGCGATGACCTCCGTTCAAACAGTCCAGGGTTAATGTTTCTGCGAAATTTCATGTTTCCACTGGAACACCCGTCAGGTGGTTATTAACCATGGGACAGGAAACGTTCTCCCGCGGTTTTAACCCCCCCGCGGTCTGACACACTTGCGTGTTCCTGAACTGGTTGTGTTACACCATACACTGCGTTGCGATGTCCTCCGGCGTTACCGTGGGGGGCGAACACGACGACGCGCGGGAAATTTTATTTTAGCCTTCAAAGACTGGACAAACCACCAACGTGTACAGATGTATTAGTGTTTGACGGTCAGGGCGGAGGACGGAGCACGAACCGCGCGGCCCTGGAGGCGCTGGGCGACAAAGGGAACGACCGGTCAATGAAGACTAAAGAGTTCTGGAGGTAGAGGACGCCGCAAATTCTGCACGAACCCCGGCTGCAGCCTGTCCTTGCACCAGAATACACAGAAAGGAACCTTGAGCTGAGTCTGAAAAACTGAGTTTTTCGCTGTTTTTCCTCCATTTCAGTGGTTCCGATCAGTTCAGTTGTATGATTTTATTTTCCCTTTCTCCTTTCTTTAAATCACTATATGCAGACTGCAACAGAATCAGTCCAACTAAGTCCTATCATCAACATTTGTAATGTGTGTAGCCGCCGTAAGTCTCACGCAGTTTGTCTCGCTGACTATCAAACTGTCAAACTTTAGCCTACAGATATCTCAGTGAGATTTTATTGAAAACTATTCACAATAACTGAGACTTTGATGAAAGGTTTTAAAACTAGACTTTAATACAGCGGCCTGTTGTATGACAGGGGCCTCGAGACCGGGTAAAGAGGCAGGAGCTCTTTTCACATTAGTTTACAGTAATCAAATTACAACAGACTAATTTCAATTCATCACATTTTCCACATCAGAACAGTTCAGAGAGATATTATTGCTCCCGTGCCACGACGTGATGAAGACCATTCGAATGATCGTCATCCAAATTTTTTTTTTTTCTGCTCGCAAGTAAGTTTAACCCTTTGTTGGCAGCCTGTTGCCATGGTAACCAGCAATCCAATTTTCCCTTGCCAACTAATTATGTTGAAGACTTGCCAATACCCTGCACCTTACGTGTTCTCTGTGACAAGTTTGTTTGGTTGTCGTTACCCTTGCAATAAGTGAAAAATACAATAAAAACATTTCTGTAAAAAAAAAACATTTGGTTGAAGAGTTATGAGCGAGGGGCTGTGGAATATGGGTGACCAAAGCAACAAGAACACAACAGAATGCTACAGTGTGTTTCACTAAAGGATCTTTGTTTGAGGTGTCCCGTCTGATTTGGTTTTAAACTTTTTTCCATGGCCTTGGTATAACTGAAAATGTAGAATGATATAAGTCAAAAATCATTCTAATGCCCCTTCAGCCTCTGGACCTATATTCTATGTGCTGCGTCTCTGCTTCGGCGGGTTCCTGTTCATCTGTGTTGGCGTGCTTCGGATGCAAAGTCTGTCGAGCGACGCAGCTCATACTTTCTCCCAAAAGCGAGAATGCCGTGCGTCAGAGAGCCGGAGCGACCTACATTCACACATCTGCAGGGGTTCAAACATAAAACCCACACACCTGCGTCTCAGTCCGTCTTTCTCTCGCACACAAAAAAAACCCCGCGTGAAAACAAATCTCCAGAGAGAAACACTTGAACAGCCCCTCGGCTGCAGAGAGTTGAGAGTATTTCTCCCCGTCAGACCGCGGATCCTTCACCTGTCAGCCAATTAAAAGTGCCACGCGGGACGTGCGGTGGTGGCTCAGGGACCCAGGGAGGCCTCAAAAAAAAAAAAAAAATTGGAAACAATAATGACGTATTGTTGCTACGGATACCAGCATTCAAATTGTCTCTTGCAAGCTAATTTGGTTAAGGTCAGAATTTGCTTGAAGAGTTCCGAACGAGTGGAATATTAGAATGGGGGTAACCAGGGAAACAATACAACAGAGTGATACAATACAATGTGTACAATGATACAATGGGATTAAGTTTTGATGAGGGCTTTTGTTTGAAGTGTCCAGTTACGACGGTTCTAACGGACGCCGCCAATCAGAAATGGGTTTGTTTCATAACCTTGGCATGATTAATAATTAAGAACAATCCATTCAGCCATCTCAAACACCTCTTATCGCTTCGAGGGTCGCGAGGGGAGCCTGGGCCAATGAAATTGGGCGAGTCGCCAGACCATCACAGGTATTACATGTACTGTACATTTCATTTTATCTATTTTCCTCACACATTTGTTTTTTCTTGCTCTTCATCTCTTTTTAACACCTGTTCTAGTTTGTTCATGTATTGGAGCATAGTAACTCCATTATTTTGGAGTATTATCATCCTGGAATGCAATAAATCTGATTACAAAACACATTGTACGACGGTCTGTCGTCTGTGGTATATTTCACATCAAATATGTTCTATATAACATTGAACGGACGGTGGAATGTTTCTTTGCTCGTAAGCCACACAGGTCTCAATTCAAAGGAAAACAAAACAAATGTAAAGGTATTAATGGATGTGACGAGAACAGAGCGTTCCTGTTTTTCTCACAGATTCATTTCGATCACACTGTTACGTTCCGTACCAGCCTCGGCCCCTGCGGCAGCGAACACGTCCGTCGCCTGTCGCGTGTTCCCGTCAAAGTGAACCCCACCTGCTCGCTGAAATTGCTCCGAATGAGTCATGTAAATGCCTGGCATGTAAAGACGTGACTCCCATTAACTCTCGGACGGAAAATCAATCCCCTATTACTTTCTGTCGCATTCCCCCTCACACACCTGCCGACGAATTATGGAGTTTCATAAAGGCCGCTCCTGCCTCTGTGTGTGTCACCCTAAACTTGTGAGATGAGATTTTTAATTGCTGCTCGATTATCTTTCCACTGGAGGTGCTCAGCCTGTTCACACACACACACACACACACACACACACACACACACACACACACACACACACACACACACACACACACACACACACACACACACACACACACACACACACACACACACACACACACACACACACACACACACACACACATCTGTGTGTCTCCTGCAGGGGCGGGGCATCGGTGGATTTCTTTGGAGACGCCACCTGACCCTCTCGCTCACGAACGGTCGACTGTCACTATGCATGACCGCCACTCGTCGGTAATTCGTTGCCCTCCACCTGCTATTGCCCCCGTGACCACCCCCCCACCCCCCCCCTCTTTGCTCTAGCGCCGCCGACCCTGGTCTCCTGTGTCGGATGAGGCAACACACCCTTTTTAAAAAATTGGGGTTACTATGGGAACGAGGACTACACGCGCACGCTGCAGCGCATGGTGCATCCAAAGCGTGCATGTCAATACTGAAAGGAGATCTTTTGGCATCAAAGATGGAAGACGGGAAGAAGTGAGCGGTCACATGGGACCGGGTGACCTGCAGACACTGAAACCGGAGACGCAAACATTACAGAGGAGTCCTGCGCTCCAGCTATTTAAATACACTCTCTGCACACACTTACATCCTACACACACACACACACACACACACACACACACACACACACACACACACACACACACACACACACACAGTCCGAGTGGTCACTGCTCAGGGGCCTTTGGCATCCTGCTCTGAACATGCTTCGCGCTCTCAGCCTGGAACGACCGACACACGCCGCCCCCGACACCTTCAGGAACAGCACCGCCACCGCCGCCGCCGCCGCCGACCTCTCGGCCGCATGCTTCGCCCCTCGACCGCCGCAGGCGGAGGCCGAGGTCGGTAAACAACGCGCACGAGTGAGCGACTTCTTTCTTTCAGGGCGATTTCTGCTCCGGTGAGCATTGTTACAGTGCTGAGAGAGAGAGAGAAGGAGAGAGAGGCGGGAGATCGAGCAGGGGCAGAGGCTGCACACACACATTCACGGAAGCATATTATATACCATAAGGTGTACACTGAGATAATGCACTAATCTATAAATACAGTAGTGTTTTGGTTTGAGCAAGAAATGAATGCACTTAGATCTTTTACTTGTGTACATGTACTTATTAGTCATATTTTTTTCCAATCCAAACCACTGCACACTTTAGCCCCTTTTTCACTATGCAATTACTTCCACTATTTCTACATACGGTTGATAACCTTTATACAGACTCTTGTATAGTTCTTTTCCATTTTTTTTTTATCTAACCTATTTCCCTGATGCCTCTGTCATTTGCTGCTGCAGTCAGTGAATTTCCCTTGTGTGGGATTAATAAAGTCTTATCTTATCCCGCTTAAGTTTAAGTAATTTAAACAGCTGAAAATACACTAACTAACTTATCCAGTAGTTGATGTAACATTATTTAAGTTTTTACAGTGCAAGGAATAAGGTAAACATGGAGTGAAGAATGGTTCTCCTGCAGTTCCCCAAACAGCAGAACTTTCTCGCTTTAAATCGCTTTAAAACAAAGTTATCAGGAGTTTGATTTGTGGACGCACTTCTGAGCCAACCCGTTAAAGTTTCTGAACGCTACTGCAAACAGCTGCTGACGGCTGCTGGGAACATAGCCTAAAATGACGACTTCTTCTTGCGATATTACAACTTCCCTGTCCAAAATCTCTGATGCTTTTTGGCCCCGACACTCCGGGAAACACTAACTTGAGAAATAGCACTGATTTCAAAGTTGGGATTCTTCTATCAGACATTAGACGAATTCCAGTCTCGGGCTCTTCCTTCCACACAGGATCTCAACACAAAGTCGCGGCCGTGACAACTCGCCTCGGCCACGACCTCCGCCTCAGCACGGTGGGACATTCCTGAAACTATTAGAGAAGCACGATTCGATACTTCCCAATGACATCGCTACGTCAAATCTTACCTGACCTGACCGCGCGATAACACTGTGGAAAAATTTACAAAGCGTCCCTGTACCAGTCGTGACATGAACCAACCTTATCTTCTGTCAGTTTAAAGCTCAGGTCTTTACACAAAAAAAAAATGTGGACAAATGATATTAACAGGGGGTTTATTCTCCTCTCGTTTATCATCCTTGTTTTTCACCGCCCGGCGAGAGAGAGGCCATCCATCCATTCGAGTGGAGAAAGGTTGGGACTGATGATCAGGCTCGTTTCTTGTTTTTCTTCCCTCCGGTGGGTTGGTATTATCCTGGTGGAGTGAGGCACGGGGAGAGATGCCAGGAAGTTTTGGGGTGGGGGGTCCTGGACTGGAATAGAGCCCAGACACCCCTGAGCTCAACCGACAAGGTCTCTGAGAAAAGGCTGAGAGACGATACATGCAGAGAGACAGGTCAGAGACGAGAGGAACGAAGACTCAACAGCAAAATGAAGACGGAGACCAATCGGAAAACAACAGCTGGAGCCGCCGAGTGAGAGGGGAAACAGAGAGAAGCCATGAAGCGCGAGGGAGACGATGCCAGGAGGACGGAAAGGAGAACGTGAGCCGCAGTTGCACAATCACACGCCGGAGCGGCAGCGACTTATTTTAGACGGCCGTGCAAACAGGAAGCGTTATTTGTACTCAGTGAGCGGCCGCGATGTTCCGGCTCTTATCGAAGCTTTTGAAGACCAAACGGCAACTCAACGCGAAGCGACTAAAAAGAACCTGAGGGCCTCGGGCGATGTGTGTGCATCCCACTGGTCCGGAGGGATCACCTGAAGGAGACACTCGGCAGTCTCTCAGGTCCGACCAGCGGGGGGGAAACTGAAGCCGTCTCATGCGACAGCCCTGCCATTACATCAGATCTCATCAAAGTTCCGTTTTTCATGAAGCTGCATTAGCGGGGGTGTCAATTATGAAATATGACAAGGGTAAAAGAAATGACAGGCGATGAAGTCCACGGCTAAAAGACAGCGAGGTAATCATTTACTAATAATTTAATCGTGTGAGCAATATAATTTGACTGTTATGGCTGTTTTTTTTGGCCGAAGCGCTGTTTAATTGACTTTTATAGATGGTTAGATATTAGTCGTTCCCAAAACAAGACACGTGTGAGGGATCATGACATAACAAATGACATTTTTTAAAATTGTTTTACCTCTTTGGCTCTATGTCACTGAAAACATCTCAGAAGTTTAGAGAAGAAATGTCTGGTTTGTTGGAACTGTTGTTGGACAAAGGGCCCAAAAAGTCGCCGATTTTTTTCATCATAAATTTAGGAAACACTGCCTCAACCTCCATCCATCTTCCCTTGCTTATCCAAGATTAGGTCGTGGAGTAGAATTATGAAGTAGAATAAAATGGAGCCCAGGCGTCTCAGGCCGTTCCATCAAAGTGATTCTGACACAATAAGCTTCCAGGTGCAGTGACTGAGAGCTCAGCATCAGTGATTCAGACAATAATTATTAACCACATTCAAAAAGAAGTGACAGCTCCATCGCTTCATTAGGAATCATCCAAACCCGAGGAGAGAGCGCAATTCAGTGCAAAACAAACTCTTATTCTGCCGACTGAAAAGACAGACGTCTGCCGTCGCTGCACATGAAGGCTGACAAAGGGGGTAATTCATCATGTCATAACTGACACGTTACAGCATGTCAGCCCCCCCCCCCCCGTGGGGAGAGAGACAGCTCGACCGCACCGAACGAACCACGCACACGCCGTGACCACGGCGTCCCCTCGCACTTTATCGCCTCGCTCCTTTCTCCAACAGCAACAACGCCACGGCGGCTCCTGTGCTCTGAGACGTGGGTGTTTTTTGTCATTGAGCTGTGTGAACATCAATGGCTTCATTCAGAGTGGGAGCGTGTGGACGGCCGCAGCAACATCGGCAAATGAGTGAAGACAAATGATGAATTTCACTTTGGAAAAAGGTTGCAACACTTAAGATTCATGGAATTATTTATAATTTCCCTTTGCAAATGGTACTGTTTTTGAAATCTTCAATTATATATGTTTTCATGTGTTTTTTTCTTTGTTTAATTCCTTTGTAATTTAAAAAAAACTCTGTACTATGTAATCTTAAAGACTGCAGCTATAATGGACTACTGACCCCGTGGGTTGTTCCTGCACCACCTTTGCGTCACAACAGCAATGGGCTGTCAGTAAAGTTAGGCCAATTATTAATCCCAGTTGGGAAATCACACAAACACACACACACACACACACACACTCTCTCACACACACACCCGCTCTCTCACACACACACACACACACACACACACACACACACACACACACACACACACACACACACACACACACACACACACACACACACACACACACACACACACACACACACACACACACACACACACACACACACACACACTCATACGCACAGAGCAATAAACAACAATGTTATAAATAATGGATTGATTAAATGCAGGAGACTAAAGGAGACGTGATTATACGCCTCATAAATTTGCATATGGTCGAGTGTCTGTGGTCCCGGTGGGAGTTGACCCTCATCCACAGCAATGTTATTAGTCTGATCTACTTAGCGAGGGCCCGCTAACACCCTGACAACAGGAGCGCACGCAGAAAGGTGAAAGAGGTTCACGCCGAGCTCTGCTGCGGTAGGCAGAGCGAGCAGGCATGCCACGCACACACACAGAAACACACACACACACACTCCATAATCAATCTGCCGTGGTTCCTTCCTTCCCATTATTCAGACGTGTGCCGGGGGCTTTCCAGCGCTCAGCTGCTCATGCAATATTCAGCTTGGCGGCTGGCCGGGGGAGACGACGTGGTGAAGTGACAGAGCTGAGCCTGGTCGGAGTGTGTGTGTTTGTGTGTGTGTGCGCGTGTGTGTGTGCGTGCGTGTGTGTTTGTGTGTGCGCGTGTGTGTGTGTGTGTGTGTGTGTGTGTGTGTGTGTGTGTGTGTGTGTGTGTGTGTGTGCTCAGAACATGCAGAGCTCTCAAAATATATCAGAGTCCAACCTGTCTGACCAGAGAAGACAGCTTTGTGTGCTGAAGTCCTCTCTCTCACACACACACACACACACACACACACACACACACACACACACACACACACACACACACACACACACACACACACACACACACACACACACACACACACACACACACACACACACACACACACACACACACACACACAAAGTATAGCAACATAAACACACACTTCGAGTAAACACACAAAATACAAAAGTATTCAAATCCACCAATCAGCACAATCATGTAATATCATACGAAAAGATATGCTCCTTATAAGTCCAGAAGCTGCATAAGAATCATCAGACTTATAAGTTTAATTCACTGTCAAAGAAATCCACCACTAGTTTTCATGTGTACGTCGCAAGCGGGAACAAATAAAAGCTAATTCGGCATTCTGACAATACTGCAGTGCCACATTTCCAAAATGGAAACAAATATTAAAAGGTACAAAACAAATAGGCACGTTCCATTTTGAATATCCCAACGATAATCTGGTGAATAGATTTGTTTTGGCCCACATTTCCAAAATGGAAACAAATATTAAAAGGTACAAAACAAATAGGCACGTTCCATTTTGGTGAATAGATTTGTTTTGGCCCAACAGAGCCGGGTCCAGCTTCATACTGAACACACAGATGTGAGAGCAGGTATCCATCAGAAATGAAATGAGTGAATTTTCAAAAAACGTTGAAACACAAACACACGCGTCTCCGACACACACATTCACTCCCCTCTTTAAAGCCGCTGAGGTTCGTACGCAAACCGCCTCTCTCCGTCGCTCATGAATAATAAACGAGCCGACTGGAGGAGGCAAAGTCTAAACTCCGTCCCGGTATTTTTGCTCAAATGAATCTGTGTCAGTAGATCATTAAACTCCGAAGGCCGGCGGGGGACGGACGCAGCTCCGCCGTGGCGTCTTCACACCTCGCCTTCCGTCTCCACGGCAACAACAAGATGCTTTCATCGTGGAAGGAGAAGCGGGGAGGGCGGGGGGAGACGACGCAGGCCGAGGCTCCTCGCCGACACACAGGAATGCCATCACTTGTTTTGTGGAGGAGAAAAACTGAGAGAGAGGAGGAGGAGGAGGAGGAGAGAGCACTGCAGATGATTTTTTTTTTTTATCTCTAGAGCATAAAGAGAGAGAGGGGTAAAAAAAAAAGGAAAAAAAATCAAGGCTGGGATTCTACCTCGGTATTTCCTAATTGGCTCTAAGGAGAGCTAACTGCGAAGAAACAAACAAAGTCAATGTAACTTAACGTGGGCGCGGAGGGAACATTTAACGACTGGCGACGAAGTTCAACCGTGACGAACAGTGTCACGCCGCTGTTGCGCGTATTGAAATGGTAAAAAATACAAACCTATGAGACTATTTGCTAAAAAGAGCAAATGCAAAGACAAATGTGTATGAAAATATGAGAGACGCTCGGCGCTCTTATGACAGCACGCACAATTAACATGTGTGTGTGTGTGTGTGTGTGTGTTCGTGTGTGTGTGTGTGTTTGTGTTTGTGTGTGTGTTTGTGTTTTTGTGTATGTGTTTGTGCGTGTGTGTGTGTGTGTGTTTGTGCGTGTGTGTGTTTGTGTTTGTGTGTGTGTGTGTTTGTTCGTGTGTGTGTGTGTGTTTGTTCGTGTGTGTGTGTGTGTGTTTGTGTGTGTGCAAGCGGAAGAGAGATCATTTGAATTTTTTATTTGCACAGCAGGATGATAATGAGCACAGAAAGGAATTGTGCGGGCTTCAAAAGGACAAACCCAGAGGGGTGTAGTACATAACAGACGTCACAAAATGGAAGTGAAAAAGCAAAACAACAGTGAAGTGAGACGACAGAAATCACAACAAGGACCGGATCTGAAACTCAACCAGGACACAAGAATCCCAGCGGCAGTCTACCATCATGTCTGTCCAGCCACATACAGTACAACATACGGTATGTTATGATGTCACAGCAAAGACGACCTTTTGGATATAAAATGTCATCAGTTCATAGTTGTCTCCTACCAGACATTTGTGTGAATGCAAAAGAAAAATCATAATTAGCATATTCATTCTTGAGTTATAGCCGAAATGTGTTTTGTGAGGTCACAGTGACCTTTTAATCTTTGACCACCAAATTCTAAATCAGTCAATCCTCGAGTCCAGGTGAATATTTCTTTGAAGACATTCTGTCGTTCCCTTAAATACTGAATTCATGAGAATGGGATGAACAGACTGAAAACACGCCCGCCCGTGACTGTACCTGGTGCAGAGGCATCAAAACATTAAGTTTGAATCTGGTTTCCTTAAGTGGCTTCAAAAGAGAGGAGAGTTGGATAGAGGACTGTAATTCGCTAGCAGACACCTTGCAGCAGATTCGGTGCTTTCACAGTAATAAATAAAAGAGGAAACAGAAAAGGAAGGCGAGGACCAGACGAGAAGGAGGTGAGTTAGAGACAAAGTGATGCACGGCGAGGGGCGAGGTCCCGTTCACCCAAATATCTCCCGGGACCGGGGAACACAACAGACTCCGAGCGCCTCGTCCATGAAATCCCTCACGCACACGCCTCCTCGCCTCACGTCCTCCCTCCCTCCCTCCCCACCCCCGGCCCCCCGTCGGCCCCAACGTTACTATGACAGCTCAATAATTGACTGCCTATCTGTTATTAATAAGAGCGAGCCATTAGGTCCACGGAGCTGCGACAAAGCCCCGGCGACACCTCCCGTCTCATATTTGGCATCGGCACAATGCTCCGCTGTACCGCGGCCTCTTGATAAGTCTCATACGCGCACACCAGAGGTGTCTTCGCTGTCACCGAGGAGTTGGCGTGTTACCCACAATGCTCGCATCACAGAGCAACAGAAGACGTATCGGTTCCTCCCAAAACAACTTCCTGCAATGTCTGAGGAGAAGATGCTTTCACACAGTATTAGTTGTGAAGGCTGCCAGTGGCGTCCTCAAAGGGACTCAACAACACAAATCATATCAAATTGTTTTCTCGTGATCGTAACTCAAATATCTCATCATCGGAATATGACAAATCTGGATCCAAACTGGATTTGTTCGCCGACGCTGTCGCCTCGGTTTAGTCGGACGGAGCAAAGACGAGAGGAAAAGAAATCCATTGATCGGCAGGATCATATTTTTTCCTTTTGATCAATGGGACACGGACGGAAAGACGAGCTTCAAAGAGGTCAGACAAAGTATGGGGAGTCGGGGAGGACATGAACAGAGACGATATGTTTTCAATATATGTCTCATGACATCCCCATTTTTCAAATAATGGGAAAAAAATTCTACTTGTGTGAATAATTATATTTCTAATATGTAACAATCATCATAACAATGGCAACATTTCAAAAAAAACTTTATTGATTGATTGATCGCCACTGATTTGTTTCCCGTCAATCTAACCAGCGGTATTGAGAAGGCCAACTTTCCCTGAACCCCTGCCAGTGAAAAAAAGGTTGGTTTATGGCCTTTAGTGCGTCCAGACCAACGCCACGGCCTCCGGAGGCAGCGGCGGGAGACGCGTCCTCCTATAAAAAGCCCTGCAGGGGAGATAAGCCTTATCGAAGGTGCTCTCGATCCAACACAGACCTTCCGCTTTTGGTTTCCTGCCGTTTGTTCCCGCGGGGACGTAACATAGCACTAGGCTGTGTAACTCACGATTGCATATTTTGAATGCATACGTGTGCGTTCACACCTTATAGAGCGCTATGAGCACCTGGATGGTCAGACGATGGACAGTCAACAGTCGCCATCTTGGCCACGTAGTGGAAGGCGAAGGTCGGCTCGACGTACCACACGTCGGCGGTGCAAATCGCAACATCATTTCCATAATTACTTCATTTTCACTCAACTTTCATAGCTTTTGTCAACCTACTTAGAACAACACACTTATTACTGTCATTCAACAGAGAATTATCTTGAAACCTTCAGGTGCAGAGCAGCGAATAGGCCGCCGATTACTATTGCAATGAGCGTCCTTATGAATCACTCACATTTTCAATAAAAACTATAAAGAACTGATATCCTAGAACTTTTATTTTTGTTCTCCAAAAAATGTAAAAAAAATTTTTTTTGAAGGCTTTTTCAAATGTTTTATCCCGAAACCATGCCCCCTTCATTTCCTCTGATGAATGGACACATTTCATTTCACACAGCCGAGCTACTTCTGGAGACAAGCAACGTGTTCCCTACACTCAGGAAAAAACACAAATAACAAGCTGTTGAATGCTGAGGAGCCGTCCACAAAGACAGAGCCTCATAATCGAATCCCCCCCCGCCCACTTCAGCCCTGTGCCAGATATCCTTGGCCAGTGTGTTTGATGGTAAGGAGGAGACAGAAAAACTGTGGAGTGGCCATGACGTAGAGCTACACTACGTTCACTAACCAAAGGGAGACGTTTTTAATCCATAATGAATGAAATCCATCAAAAATGCAGGACAGGGAGATGGAAATACCATCTCCTCCATCAGCTCAGAGTAAGAGCGAACTAAAGGCAATTAAAACCACGGTGAAACCAGTTTATCAGTGTGTGTGTGTGCGTGCGTGTGTGTGTGTGTGCGTGTGTGTGCGTGTGCGGTTCAACCAGCTGAAGCAGAACAGGGGGAGGGCAGAACAACATCACGCAGCCAGCGGAGCGCAAATTCTTTGTTTTATGTATCTCACAGCCAAAGTGCGGGGGAATCTAATCCACTAAAAGGAGCACAAAATGATCCGTGGCCTTTTTGAGAGCCCCCGACCCCCCCGGGGGGGGGGGGGGGGGGGGGCGGGGGGTGCGCAGCAGAAAGTGGAATATAGATGAGAGCTTTGTATGCGGCGATCTGCGGCACGACGCTCCACCCATGATGCCGCGCTGCTGGACTACCCACTTCCATCATCCCTGCACTCAAAAGGAGTTCCCTTATCAACTAGTCTAGTGGGCCGACTGGTCGTGTCCACGGCTTCATGACGAAGTAAGATCCTCATGGGTGGTCACTGTTCAAACATGAAATATAGTCAAAACACCGATGAACATTTCCATACGCTTGCCGCTGAAATATCGGTTGGTTCAGCGGGGCATATCTCTGATATTGAAAGTGTATTGTATGGACATTACACTCAAATGTAATTGATGAGCATGAACAATGGGAATTAAGGTGCCGTCTCTTCAGATGCTGCGTATATGATTTGAAATACCGGCTGCAGAGATTTGCTCCCAAATTCAGCCACGAGAGCATCGGTGAGGTCCAACACCCGTTGTCCACAACCTCCCAGTAGTGGCTCAAGTTCAGACACTGTAAAAATTTAAAAAATTAAATTAAAGATTCTGTTCATGATCATCACAGTTAACGGATTTCCTTTGAGTTTAGAACAAACCAAACAAGGCACCAGGAGACATTGGCTCTGCAAAGATATGATTGGCAAATTTGGACATTTTCAAGGTTTCATTTCATGTAACAATCAAAATAATAATCTGCATCTTAATCGAGAATTAAAAATGATCATTGGTTGCCGCCCGACCAGTCCGTACATTTTCAAAGAGCTAAAACACTAGGCCAAACAGGCACCCCCCCCCCCCGGCCCCACTGCCGCGGCGTGAGAGTTAAACATTTGGACTAAAGATGGATTAAAGCAAACAGCTGACACTTCAGATCCCATTGAAACCGGGATCTGAAGTGTCCCAGACAATGATTTTCATTCCGGGCTTGAGTTTTTAAACGGGACGCGTAATTGCGAAACAAAACAAAAAGAAGAGTTGGCCTCGGCTCCTTTGTCGCAGCGATTATGGATCGGCGTGTAAATGAGCGGCACAGTCACGACAGAGAATCCACATCTGCACCAATCCCGCGGTTGCTCGTTGAAGAGCCCTTCAGCAGGCGTCGCTCGCGGCTGAAAGTGGGCGCGGAGAGCACTCCGTCCATTCAGGGGTCACGTGTCAACCACCTACGGCAAATAAGAACTGGCGACGTCTGGCGGTCTGTTAAAGGTCTTTATGAACTCGGCGTGAGTCTGAATTTTGGGGCTTTTAAAAATTTCATACGCTTGATCAGCGGGTCCCTGTTCATCTTCCAAATCTTGTGTTTTCATCTTAGCTGAGGCGGCATGTGAAAGCAGCGAAGAGAGAGAAACGTTCTGCTGAATGGACCTGGTCCATTTGAGTTGTGAAACCACAGGCATGAATGTTAACCAGCGCACCACTTCTGGACAACCAGCTCCGTCTCTCTTACGTCTGCAGCGCTGCTGCCTTTTGTTGGCATGATTCTTTCATAAGGACGATGACACACCGCCGTGCAACGCATTTCAAAGAGCCATCCCGTCCACTCTCTAAGCCGGAGCCAAAGCTTTTAATGTCCACTGTGTGCTCAGGAACAAAATGTGGATTAAAAGAGACGGCGAAGCTCCAATTTTACAGACAGGTCAGACATAAAACATCGCTCCTTAGTAGATTCGTATGAAACCGAGCTCTTTGGGAATTATACACCGTCATCCGAATGAATGTGCGGCTTCTCTGAGTCGCTTCTTTTCATCGTTCACGTCCCCCGGCAACGGCCGTCCTGCAGCAGATTAGATGAAGCGGGACCACGCTGCTGTGGTCCGTTCGGCATCTGCGAGGCCCGGAGGGGATGTGCGCTTGCGGCCCTTTTAAACTTCTGCTTATTTCTGCCGGCGAATGCTCCCTTCTACACTCGTTGAGCGGCAGAGCCGAGATTTGTTCGTTGCAGTCTCCAGTGCCAGCCGTGAAGGTTTCCAACCGCGTCCATCCAACCCGCCGCGCGTCGGGGAGGAGTCCGGGGGAAAAAGGCGCTGGAGGTCGCATGACTCCGCCACACAGGGGCAGGAAGCCAGACGTGGCACAACAGCTTTTCCTAATTACAACAATATGTTCAACCTTCTCAGCTCTCTCCTGCCCACCGCACGGTTTTTTCTAAACGGACCCTGACCTACATTTTCTCCTGCATGCTCTGACTTCAGAAGAGCTCTTTGAGCCTCAGTGAAGAAGGGGACGAACTGAAATGGCAAACTCGCATTGTCCGCTGCGAGAGGCAAGTACGCGGCCTGGCCTTCGGTGGGCCTCGTGTGCAATTAACCAAAGACTGCAAGGAGGGGGAAAGATTTGTGCATTTGACACAGTTTGATGAAGGGAACAAATCACCACGACAGGCACGACACGTGCGCAACATTAATAATCCACCGCCGGCGAGCACAGTCGCTATGGAAATCTGTGACTAATGTATTACAAGGGGTTTCCCTGGAAGTCCGTGCTTGGACACACGAATCACAAACACACAGCCGCACTGGCAACATGTCAGCAGGGGACAAACATCGGCAACAACAAAAAAAACTCGACTCCGTGCGTGAAACTCACGTGTCCGCAAGGCCAGGGCGATCAGTGCGACGCCGGCGACGGAGAGAAATCAGGATGTGGGGAGTGGCACTCGCCGAAGAACAATAACGCCGACTAAACGCCTCGAGTGCGAAATGTAAACGTGACAATGTGTCACACCTGCATCGACCAATTGAGGCCGATAACACGGCGGCACACTCAGTGAGGCAGGAATTGAATCATCGAGGGAGAAGCCCGCGTCATCCGTTTCCCGTGCAGATGCGCGTGTCGGGTGACGTCGGCGATCAGTGGGGGAAAGACGGCGACGATGGTGGCTTTCACTTTAAATCGGGAGTGATTTCAAGAATTGCACTGGAAACACTTCTTCAGTATTCCCCCTTAAATGTGTCACTGGACTACGAATACACCCGTTGTCCTTCCGGGGGCGGTCGAGGCCGCCAGCCAGCCTCTAGAAACGTTTCCTTCTGACCGCACTGAGCCTCAACGGTTCACGAGCTGCACAGATGTAATCTCCTCTACATCTGCCACAAGGTTTTGACACATCTGTCTGTCGCTCTGTCTTTTCAGCTTGTTGGGAAACTGCCAGAACATTGGCACAAAGCAAACAGGATGCAATCACAGAGCTATTTTGATCATTTGAGCTACATTCTGGAAATAAAGGTCAACTCTGCGGCCGACAGACGCGGGAAAAAAACCCCGATGACGGCGTTCTCTAGAAATGGAATCTGTTCGCAGAATCGAGATGGAAATGAGATTCGTGGATTTAGGTTAAAAAAGAAGTAAAGAGAACGGAGCCGTTATGTAACGGGGGGGGGGGGGGGGGGGGAGAGTAATGAGCGGTGCACGAGGACCATTTTGAATCGCGTTGAAGCAGGCAGGGCATCGAATTTCTGTTTTTCAGACACGAACAATCTGTCTGGCCGCGCTCGTCGTACGTGAACGGCAGCAGGAGATGGTCGGAGCCCGACCGCGTTCACAGCAACGGAAATTTGCCGCAAAAAAAAGAGATCATTCTGTGGCGCGCAGGAGGCAGGACACGATGACGACCGTTCCGCTGCGCAACAGGAACAGTGCGCTCACCCTGACCTTTGTCCAGAAACTTTCCTGCCGGTCCGGCGGGAAACGTTCCGGGAAAAAAACGTCCAGATTTCAGTGCGTGTGCGCGAGAGCAGCTTGGGGGTCAACCCCTTTTCTTCTCCTCTTTCTCCGCCAATTCTGAGACAACTGAGCAAACCCATTCACTCACGAAGGCAGAGGAATGCGTCTGAAAGCTCTGGGAAAAAAAGCTTGCAAGTGTAGGGATGCCAGTAAGCTGTTCTCTTGTCATGTGTCGGGTTCAGAGAGATGCCGTTTAGACTTGAGGACCCACAGAAGAGGACGGTATGACCTTGGACGGAACCTGACACTTTGACCACGGCCGAGGTTGGTTCCGCTTCTGCTGCCTCAGAGATGATGAGCTGAGAAAGAAATGTCATTCTGGACTCCATATCTCAAGTGGCTCGTGTGCTTTTCCCATTCTCCAATTAGCAAGAATTTAATTTTGGGAGCATATGTATGTATATATGTATAGATATATGCTAATGAAAATGTCAGCGCTGCAGATGCATGTAGAATATTGCACAGTGACACAGTTTCAGCTCCTGAGCCCAGAGGCGTTAAAACTCCTCCAACAGAGTAAGCTGCATTTGGTTTTTCAGCAATTTTCACGAGCGTTATTCACCCAAAGAAGATGACCTCTCGTCTATGTTGCTGCGTGTTTTTTTTTCTTAGTCGGTGAAAACATGCAACTGAATACGCGACCAAAATCCCTGACACCGCACACTCTGGCTCAAACAGGCTATTGACAGTACGCTGGTGTTTATGTCTATTACACTTTATCAGTTGTATAATATCCGTCAGACTTTTTGTGTCACAGCCTTGTCCCTACTGGCAGCTCAAGTACAACATAAACAATCCCCCATATTGTGCATTGTCAGATTACTTTTTTTGAAGCATTTCAGGTTCAGGACACGGAACAAACGCAGGCCGTCACAAAGCACCGTTTTTCATGCTCCCGATCTCATTCTGCAGAAAAGCTGCGCAGATATTAGCAACACGGGCCCCCTTAAAATCAAACAGGGTCTGTGGGGAAATAACAGAAGAACACAAAAAAGGCATGCGGTCAGGCATGACACCAGGCACTGAGGCATGAGGACAGTCAGCTGGAGGCCACATTGATCGGCCTGCAGAGTTACAGAATACATCTCAAATGTGTGTGTGTGTGGAGTGGGGAGGCGAGTGCCCTTTCCTGTCCTGCCCCTTCTGTCCTCCAGGACGTGCTGCATCAGCAAGATGGGGGGGGGGGGGGTTGCTGGTTATCTTACATAAGGCCCGAGACTTAACATTCAAAGAGCAAGATGGGAAGATTCACTTGACAAAGATATCGGTATGAAAAGTTAGTTTTTTTAGCCATGTGATCGATCCGAATTAAGGAGAAGGAGTGGCCTCAGTATTAAATTACTTCATTATCATACATAAACCTACAATATGACACGATGTACCACTGTGGCCTCGTTTAACCCAGAGACCCCTCGAGGTTCTGAGAGCGACAGGCCAGTAATTCAAATTTGTTCAGATTAGCGGCCTGTGCTGATGACTGTAAGTGTCTTTTACTTGATTAACACAGGAACGGATGTGGAACGTAATCAAATTGTAGTAAATCAGCCAAAGTCAAACTGACAACATTCCCAAAAGGTTGCGACAAAGGCAGGAGACTCGACCAATTCACCAGATCATGAAGAGCCGTCGTCGTCTAAGTGGTGTAAAATAAGCTCTATGAATGAATGTTAATCACTCGGTCCACCTCTTGGGTCCTGAAACATCTGAACAAATATTGGTATTAGTACACAGATTTGTATAAAATTCTGTACAGACGTTCATGGTCCCAGGAGGATGAACCTGTCTGTCTCTGATGGTCCCCAGAGTCTTCCTCTAGAGCCACCAGTGGGTAAAACATGTTCAATAATTCACTCAAATTTCTTCCGGATGGAATGACACATCATTTATGGTTATCGACCATTATGGACATTTGTGAATGGATTGCCATTAAATTTGGTCAAGATATTCATGGTCCCAAGAGGATGGAGCCAAATTATTCTGTTGATAACTTAAATCTCTGTTCAGGTAGCAATATCTCTTCATCCAGTCAAACATTTACAAGATGGATTGGCACAAAATTTGGTAGAGACATTCATGGTTCCAAGATGATGGATCCTACTGACTTTGCTGATCCTGCAACTTTTCCTAAGTGCCACCAAAATTTTGAGATTTGAAGTTTAGTTCCTAAAAGCTAACACGTTACAAAAACAATGACATTTCCCATCAGTCTCAGCTTTACTACGTGTTTGGTGCTAACTGGCCAGAGTTAGCATGCTGCACACTAAACTGCTAAACATCAGCATGCTAGCATTGTCACTGTGAGCATGCTGGCGTTAGCATTGAGCACAAAGCGCCAGCACGTACAGCTTCACAGTGGCGCTGGCGTGGCCGCGGATTCTCGCTCTTGTTAAAACTCCTCAAACATTGGTACAGAACAGGCACCGGGTGCAGGACAACACGCATAAAAAGGGCAACACAAACACAATGAGGGGCTTTAACTGCCTCTCATTCATCCCACTCTGAATTCCCGCAGTGCGAGCAGCTCGGGCAGCCAGCGGACAAAAGAGCGAGTGTCCCGCTGCCGTTCAAAGCGACGTCTCAGCACTCTCGCCTCCAACAGGCCCAAATATGACGGCCTACTGCGTCCAGCTGCCACTCGAGGGCCCCGCTCAATCCCGCCTCTGTCTTCGGAGATTGGCCCCGTCTCCCGCAGCACTTAGCCTCACGCCTGCGGGCCGATGTGCAGAAATGCGACTGATGCCCACTTCTGAAATACCAAAATGATGCACGGCTCCTTCGCCGTTGGCTCTTGAGAGGATTCTTTGCAGTCGCAGGACGGAGGAGGCTCTTCCAAGACTCGCACGCCTTCAGGAGAGAGCGTGCCATTATTGTAACTGGGTAAACACCCAGAGCGATGAAACGGCGCACTTGGTGTTTATTCAAATGCTTTTTTACGATGAGCTGACAAAACTTAAGATTGCATTTCATATTCACACTCAGTCAGACACTTAAACATGCTGCTGGGGAGGATAATCAGAGCAAGCCCTCGGTGTTTCACTCAGGCACTTCAGATCCCGGCTCACTATTATGAGCAGCAGCAAACCAGCGCCTCGTAAACGCTCGGAGCTGCCTCATAAAACGAGCACATACCAACATTTGCATTTCGCCAGACGGTATTTTTCTTCTTCTTTTTTCTAAGGCACGTAGGAGTAGCGTGCATCTGAATTTGGCCCCTGGATTTCCAAACCACAGGCCACCACCATTCCACCCCCCCTCTCAGGCCCCCGCCTCACCTTTAATAGGTGACTATTAAGCATCTCAGCGTGGAGTGGCACATGTCCTGATGTGACCCTGGGAGCCGTGAGATCATTGCCGAGGCAGCACTTCTATAAGCCTCCCGGCCTAATAGCCTCGGGCTTCGGAGACCTCCGAGCCTCGGCGAGCGAGGTTTATGGAGACATGAAAGGAAATTACAGGATAAATTGACAAAAATCAGGGGAGAAGAACTCCGTGTGCTGGATCACATTAACACACAACTTGGTCCCTTGGCGACATACGGCAGCTAATGCTGCTGAGTTACAACACTGATGAAGCCATGAAAGGTAATGAGATACCAGGAACAGAAGGATGTGCACATGTCACGAACATATTCCCCTCTTTCAACGTGCAATTTAATTTCCTATTTGGAATAAAAATCTCCATCTGCTAAGGACTGCGAGGTGTGTTTGAAGGCTCCTGAAAAATTACTTCCTGCATACCAATGTCTTTAATTTCTCAATTATCTTTCTAATGAAGTCTTACTTGCCTTTGAAATTTGAAGTTACTGATGTAAATGGCTTCTTCACTCTGGTTAAACTACTCTACTTAAAAATGAGACTGCAGGCAGTAGGTGGTTAGCTTAGCTTAGCATTGTACCTGGAAACAGAGGGAAACTGCTGGTTGGCTCTGGCCACAGCTAAAATCTGCCAACCAGCAACTCGGAAGCTAATAAATATCTGTGAAAGTCGTATCTGTGAAGCTAAAGAGAAAAACCAACAAACTGTGGTTTTATGCTGGACGATTTTCTTGGCTGGGAGAGGTGACATTACTCGCGTTAGCTTCAGACTTTGCCTCGCTGGCTATTTAGCCCTGGATTCCAGTCTTTGTGCTAAGCTACGATAGCTTCCTCCGGGCTCCAGCAACGAGAGTGGCATGAATCTTCTAAGGGGTGTAAGGGGGCTGGAGACAATCGCAGGGGACACCGGGCAAGAGGCAGGGTACACCCTGGACAGGTCGTCATTGTACCGTCCAGAAGATCTTGTCCAGACACCTTACGGAGTTTGCCTTTAACATATGACCAACGCTGCAGGAGATTGTCCGAGTCAGACGTGTTCAGACCAACAGGGACATTTCCGGAACATTTCCTTGGCGTCTGGGTAGAGCGTGCAAGAGGCGGGACATGACGCAGATTCTGCCGGGGAAAGCTGAGGTTTTTTCAAGGGGGTCACATAGACATTTTCCAGAAAGTTTACTAGGGTGTTGGCGGGAAACGTTCGGGGAAAGTCTCGAGCAACATTTTGCGGACATATGCGGCCTCCCATACAGCCCGGAGACAAGCAGCCACGCACACTTACATTGACACCTTTAGGCCATTTTGAGTCACCGATGAACCTACAGTAACCTGCACGTCTTTGAAACCAGAGCACCGGGAGAAAACCCATACGGGCACAAGGAGAAGATGAAAACTCCACACGAAATAGGCCCTGACCAACAAAAACAAGTGTGCTGTGAAAGGTAGGCACTAGTGGTGAGTTTGTTAAGCCGCCTCGAGTGGCAGATATCACAGGATGAGGTCAACCGGGGCGAGCTCCTCCCGTCTCACCTGACAGCCGGCGGTCAATGAAGTGCCAATAAAGCGAAGCCTTCATTAGGAACCACTGTCGGCGAAGGCAGCGAACGCATTAAAGAAGCTGGATCCAACACGGTGAAAGCAGCTTCATGTGACAATCTTCAGATGTTCAGCGTCACGGGGGGGGGGGATGAACCTGGGGACTCTCCAGCTACAGGACCCTTCTCATCCACTTGTCCACTCTGCTGAGTAAAACATCGGCGCTCGGCTATTCCTGGAACTGAATTAGTCTTATTTCAGCTAAAAGCCATTGCAATGTAATACCCACTGACGCTATTAACTTAAGAGGATAGAGGGGGAGGCTAAGGAGGGGCAGTCATTGGTCTAAAAAATAAAAACACACGTGCACACTCCCCCATGCTCCTGTATTAGTTACAACTTTATTTTTCATCCACAGCAGAGTTTGGTCGGGGGAATTAAAAGCAAAACCGTCTTTATTTCTGCCGCAAATAAATATTTGTCAGATTTCAACATGATCTCCAGGAACACAACCAAATCAAAAAAAACTAGTTTTCCTCTCGTCTTTTTTCTGAATGCTTCCTCTGAGGTTTTTTTTTAAAATATTTTTTCCTGCTGAGGACAGAATGTGCAGTAGTTGTACAAACATCACAAGTAGGTGCGAGGTTACTGAAGCTCAGCATTGATGAAAACTGCAAAAATCTTCTTCTTTCGGGTCAAAATGTTCAGAAATTGACCACAAAGTGTCCACAACCAGATGTTTCCCTCACTTTTGTTGTTGAGTTTGAATTATGAAACACATCAAGTCCAACTTTTTCAAATTGATGTCAAATCTGTGGCAAGTGTGTCTCATCAGAAATAAATGTTATGACCCCACAGTGTAACTATAACAGGACGGTATAGTCGTCTATATAGATGACGATTGGTTGAAAATATGAGCAATCAGCTGCAACTCAAGATCATTTTCATTGACAAAGTAATCTGCCAGCTGTTTTCTGGATGAATCAATTCATTGCTTGGTCTATAACACAGATAAAAGATAAGGACATGTCATATCACAAATGCCGAAGACTGTTTTATCTGACCAATAATCAGAAAACCCCAAAGATGTTGACTCAAAACCAATCGTCACATCTAAGAAGCTGTGAACTCCTCGACCTTGAGTGACACTCTCAAGATCGATAATGAACGTCCAGGTTCAACTTAATCAGCCGACATAGACAAAGAAGCTCCTAAAAGAAATGCTGAGTCAAATGATCAATTAGTCGTTATTCATAAAACTACAACTATTTTAACCATCGATTAATAGTCTGCTTCACTTATAGGGCAAATATGACAAACTTTTGCGAATTCCACCGACACAAATGGGAAGACTTGCTGGTTTTCTCCGTTTTCTATTATTGTGAAATTAATATTTGGATTTTGACGTGTTGCTGTGATAAAAACAGCTGATTTGAGGACATCACCTTGAGCTCTGTCCAATACTGTCTCACACTTCAAGACTAACCGATGATACGTAGGTAGATAAAACCATATAGTTGCAGCGGCTCTACCATTGATGAAACAACGTCAGCGGCCTTAAAATAAAACCCAACGCAGACAGTTGATTCAGAATTTGGCACTAATGACCTGCAGTGTTCCCTGCGTCTCTGGGGGGGTCACAGGAGCCGGATGATCCCCCCACGGCGCCGCCTGGCACAATGATCTGGCAAAACGCTGCTGATCCATCACCGCAGGAACACAGAGCTTTCAAACCCAACACACATAAATACACCTGCAGAATGAAAACACCTGCACCGAGGCTGGACTCTACACATACATCTTGTCTGTGCATCTAGTTGCTTTGGTGTCTGCGGCTTCCTGCCAAATGATGCTCACCACCAGGCAGAAGCCATTTGTCTGTACCACAACATCAACACAGTGGATGGATGAGCACAGTATACCCCCCCCCGGTGCAGGGCAGGGCCTGCACCACTTGCAGCCACTTGGGTACACACACACACACACACGACTGTGCAGCCCTGTGCGTCTGGCGCATTGGAAACACCTGCTTTGAAGTTTAAAAACGTCGTGTGCGCGTGTGTGTGTGTGTGTGTGTGCGTGTGCGTGTGTGCGTGTGCGTGTGTGTGTGTGTGTGCGGTGACTCACCTCGGGATGCAGTTCGGGGAGGATCCGTCGATCTCCCACGTTGCGAACAGGTTCATGGGCACCGGTCTGTTGAGCGCCCCGCTCCCGGGGAAGCTCAGCCGGCCGCTCCTCTCCGCCATGGTCCGGTGCTGCGCGCGGGACCGTCCGACGCCGAGCTGCGTGATCCGCGAACAGCGGCCGACCGGTGTGCGGATCTTCTGTATATGTGTGTGTGTGTGTGTGTGTGTGTGTGTGAGTATGTGTGTGTGTGTGTGTGTGTGCGCGCGTGTGTGAATAAGAGCACGTCACACGCTCCCGGTAAGTGCGATGTGCGCGGCGGGGGGCGAGCTCATTTCTCCTCCGTCCGTTGCCGAGCCGAGCCGAGCCGAGTCGAGCCGAGTCGAGCCGAGCCGAGCCGAGCCGAGCCGGGGCAGGTCGGTGTGGTCCCTCTGTGCCAGGGGAGGAACTGCAGTGAGCGCAGCGCAGCGCAGCGCAGGAGGAGCGAGCGCACCGAGCGCACCGCTGAGCTTGTTGTGCCTACCACGCTGCTCCCGGTTGTATGGCGGGCGATTAGTGCCCGACTACACGAGCCAGGCGGAGGGAGGGAGGATGGGAGGATGGGAGGGGGACGAGCATGTGTCAGAAACACCCAAAAATCGCGGTGCTCTTGCATCTTGAAGCCGAGATTGGTCCCTTTTATGGTCATCGTGGTATTATTCTGAAAGATAACAAATATGGAAGGTCATTTAAATAAGTTCTCATTACAGCCTCTCAAGTATAAAAGCGTAACGCTTTTCTCTGTTGTATACTCCTGTGAAATTGATATCTATGGATTCGGGGGTGTTTATCTAATAAAAAGATAATTTAAAGACATCTTCTCCTTCTTTTAGCTCGGGGCAACTATAAAACGGCGTTTGACATTATTTCAAAGATTAAACCATCGATAGATTAACAACTGAAAATACTGATTGCAGCCCTACACGTGACTGGGAGGAGTTATAGCAGGAGTTTTCTGGGGTCACCAAACTCTACTTTAAAGAATCAAGAATATGTATATATTCCCCCCCAAAAAATCTATTTTGCCCGAGGACGTCAGGTTAAGTCAGTCCGTCCGAGACCATGACCTGCAATAATGTGGTTATACTGTACAACCTGTGTTTCGCCTCGGCTAACATGTGAGCAGATCTCTTGACTTATATTAAGATGTTTTTCATGATCTCAGGAAAATGTCCAGAGCAACATTTTTGCAGCCACTTGCGTTCTAACATACGGCCCCCGCTGGGGGGAAAAAGATGTCCAGACCTCAGTGCAGGTCTGAAAGCAGCTTTAGTGATATGTGCTGAGACGGTAAAGCCTGTCTTGATCTTAAGGACTGGCGGTGGCAGTGAAAAGAACATGGCGCTGCAGTAAAGCAGTTCACGATCTCATTACCACACTAACACTATAGTGGCACTAATTCACTGCCGGAGCTGGCAGCTGGATGACACAGCTTTCAATTTTCTTCAGCTGGATTCATCTTGTGGCCTTAATGACCCCTCATATATTTTTCCTGGCAGGGGTAAAAAAAAAAAGCGACACTAAAGGTTTCTGGACTCTTAATTTTTGAAATTGAGTGTATTTTGATCAAACAGTTTTCCTCATAGTTACCTATTTGCTGCAAGAAAAAAAGAAAATATCTGGATCAATACACTCCTGCTCCCCCTGCTGATGTGCCGTTGAGCAAATCACCAACCGCAACACGCCAAGAAGAGCTTTCAGATTGTGATTGTGGCAAATTATCATTTGCTATAATATTTAAACATTGATGAGTCTAATTCATGAAGCACAGCCATGTGTTCTCCCTGATGTCACTGTGCCATGAGAGGGCAGCGCCACCATGTGGTGATCAGTATTGGAGCAGGGCGAACTGAGAGACCCCTTTGTTTCTCCTGCAGGTTCCTACAACCACATCTCTTTGGAACGAGCCTCCTCACACACACGGTAAACTATTTGCTTTCAGAAAGTGTAACCAACTAATTCACCAGCGCAGTTCAGAGAACGCGTGTCTCGCATTTTAAGGATTAGTATGAGCCGATGGATAAGCTGTTATCATATTAATCCATGGATGGCTTGTCTACAAGTGTTATTTTATCCAGGGCCACACCCCTCTGTCACTATTTATAGTAGCTCCTCGAACAAATCTTAAGAGCATGCAACTTAATTTTTTACTTAAGTGAGTTACAAAACTATATTCATTTAACGTGGTAACATAAGTCCTAACTAAGTGTGTTCATTTGTCAGAATCTTGATGACTTCCAAAGTCCATAGTGGATTTATTTGTCAGTGGACAGGGAAGGGAATCGCAGTACTTCCTCATACTGACTTTACAAAAAATAAAGTAGGTATGAATATCAACATGTGGATCATCCTCCAGTCCTGGATATTAAAAATGTATCTCATCTGAAGACATCAAGGCACAATAGTTCACCGTTTGTCCTTTAAAATTGTCTTTTTATTCTTATTCCATAATTTTGAACCCATTCTGTTCGTTAATTACAGCATATAAGTTTTAAGTTTTTAAATTATTCACATCTTTAATATTTTCTCATCATACAGGCATTAAAGTGGCCGACATTAGACAATCATAACAAATAAGCATACCCCAAGGAAGTAGATGAATTTTTTAACATATTCATCTCTACCAAAGAGGTTAGGTTTTAACCCGTGTCTGTTAGTTTGTCAGCAGGATTGGCAAAACAAAAAAATCTTTTTAATGGGATGTAGCTATTTTTTCTCAACTGTAATCAAACTTATTCTGTAACCTAATTTACAAACTTATGTCTTGTGAAATTTTAACTGACTTAAATCGGAATTGATTAGTATTATTTAAACAGACTTGTGTAAAAATGTTATTTGTGTCTGTACCTGAGATTCTTCTGTTCTGTAAGCACCACATTCCGGAGACTAGATTTCAGTTTGTGAAAGCTTTATTCAGTTAAACTGCAGAGAATGTATAATATGCATGAGGGCCTGTTAACCTACATTCACAAAACATAAAAATATATAATTAGAAATGATAAAAGAAAAAAATAATTTCTGGACAAAAACAAAAAAATGAACCGACAGTGAGTTTTATTTGTATCAAATCAATAAACATGTAATTTTCTTGCTGAAAAAAAACAAAACACGCTTGTGTTCAGACTCATGACGCCACAAGTCTGGAGATAAAGTAACTAAAAGCAAAAAGGGAAATTAACCACAAACAGGACACAGTCCTGATACAGCAGTGTTTTTTTTAAAAAGCCACTCAAAATTACTTTCAGATCACAATATCAATACACAAGGAAGCTGAAATACATCGTCTGCATTTTTTATCGTCGTCACATACCCATCCGGGCGGTGAACGCAACGTGTGCGGAGCCACTCGCTACGGTGCCTCGTCAGAAGCACAATCACAGTTTCACGGCGACGCCAGGAGCTCGCGCTTCAAACACAAACGTACTCGACAACACTTTGAGGGGGTGGGGAATCGAAACCATGCCGACCAAAACCACAAACAGTCGGACAAGCGCGGGGGGAGTGGATGGAATCGAAACAGGTTGCAGAGTCGACGTCATCGTCACCATTCAAAATGATTTCTGTCACTCAGTACGTCATCAAAATATGGGGTTTAAAAGAGGGAAATGTATAAATCAGGAAGTAAAATAAAAAAAGACAATTTTCCCAGTGGAAGCAAATCCAAACTAACACAAAAAAAAAAAAAAAAAAGGAAAAAACTTCAAAATCATGGTGGGCACATTAATAACTGATGATCTCGCTTCAAAAGAGGACATTGTTTGCAAAAGGCAATTCCCTCCCCATTTAAAAAAAAAACAAAAACACCACCATACAGGCCTGTGGTGATCAACTACCAGTCTATGTTACGGCCAACGGGTGCGTCGATCTCAGTGTTTGCTGTCTACGGAGGCGGACCGAGAGCGTGAGCGGGACCGGGAGCGAGAACGAGAGCGGGACCGTGAGCGAGACTGCTTGTTCTGAGGCGGGAGAGGCGAGCGGGAGCGGGAGCGAGACTTAGACCGTGACTTTGACCTGGATGGGGACCTGGCCTTGCCCCCGCCGGACATCTTCTTCTCAGGGGTGCGGCTGAGGGACCGGGACCGGGAGCGGCTCCTGGAGCGGCCGCGGCTGCGGGAGCGACTCTTTGAGCGGGAGTAGCTGCGGGGGCTGCGGGAGCGGGAGCGGCTCTTGCTGCGACTGTCGGGAGGAGAGAGAGAAGCTTACTAATGTCATAGATTTTCTAGATTCGTTTCCCCTCCTGGTACTACCAAAAAATGTCTCCAAGAGACAGTTAAAAACAACTCACCTCCTGCTGTCCTCGAAGATCTTCAGCTTGCGTCCATTCAGCTCTGACCCGTCGAGCTTGGAGATGGCGTTCTTCATGTCACTGCGGGAGGCAAACTCAACCACCCTGTGTTCAGGCAGAAACATTTATTAGGACCAAAAGTTGCTAATAAAAAAAAAAGACAGACAGTCTGGACCAAAAGGAACAGGAGAACGGCTCACCCTTCGTTTTTGTTGGGCCTGTGGGCGTCCACAAACGTAACTTCACCTGCTTTTCTCATCAGGTCTTTCAGGTCCTGTTTCAAAAGCACAACGCAGGATTAGCAACACAGAACAGGAACAAGAGGTGCCGGTGAGAACCTTCTCTGACCTGAAGGGGGAGGAATGAGCAGGCAGCAAGAATCCAGCACACAGACACATGGTTACCTAATGCTGACTTTTGTCACTTTGTGATAAGCTCCCATTTCAGTGGAGGGCATGTAAACAAAAAGAGCCACTGGGAAAAAAATGCTTTTGTAAGAGTGGACAAGTGTCGACTTTCATCAAAAAACTATTTGCGTGTAGTTAAGTCTTTTTCTAATTCAGCTCCACAGTGAGGCGCCTGACAGGTAACTACAGTTAGGGGGGTTTAATGTGTCAAAGGCTAAAACTGTGCATTTTTGTGTACTAGTCAATCCTGGATTTTGTGTCTGCATGTCTGAGATAAAACTATAAATTCGGGGTGGATGACACTAACACTTATGGGTGAACTAAAGCCTGAAAAGTTGTTGTTTTTTGTTCATAAAAAAAAGTGATTTGGCTCAAAAGATCTAAAAGTGTTTACAAAGTGAAACTGCCTCCTGCTGTTTGAGACTCTACACCCCGTTACCACCCGAACAAACCCAATCACATGAGTTTTATGCTACTTACCGCTCCAAACCCAGGAAGATATTAGCAAAGAGCCACTTGTCCAAATAGCAAATGGGTACCAATGCAGTGTTAAGCCCTTGAGAAACGACCTCGGCCTTGACTCAGCATCCGGCCTCCACAAGTAAGGAACCACCAGAGAGCAAGTAGAGGGAGGGGTGCGCGCCCGACTCAACACCCCCCCAGCTCCATCAGCAACAGAAAAAGACCCAAATGGGAGAGTGTAGGGGGCCGTGGATTTGAGGGGGGTTACAGCAGTCGGGGATGCCAGCCCACAGAACCTCCAGACTGTGGCTACGGACCTCCTAAGGCTACCGTATCCTGCGCTAGACCACTTTCACCCGCTACGGGGCCCAGCCAAGACTTTAGACGGGCGGCAACTGCGTGTAAGGAGAGGCACCAAATGGACACTATTCAGAAAAACAACCAGGAGAGGGCGCTGCACACTTGTGACACCTCCGTGGAGGGTGTGCATTCACCTCTGATGTTAAGGAAACTAAAAAAAGAGCAGCTGTTATAAACATAAATAATTTTCAGTATATGATTTTGGTTTTTAAACAAATGCTTTTGTTGTAGATGGAGGTAACTTTAGAAAAAAATTGCCAATTAACAAAAAAGTTAATATGTCCAAACAAATTGAGGTGGCCTGATCAAATGAATGCTGCTTCAATTAAAAAATAAATAAAAATCATTACAGGGTGACTATGCAATTTGAAAGAGCCTGTGTTCTAAGACACTCATGAAAGTTTAGTGATCTCTTACCTGCCAGCTAATCCGTGAAGAAAGATTCTCTACAATGAGCCTGTGGTCCGTCCGCACAGGAGGGCCATACCTGTACAGAACAAGAGCCTTTAATACAATATCTTTAGTTTAAAAAAAAAAGGATGGCAGGCTGTAAAACTCGAATTAGAAAATGTACAATTCATTTGTAAATTATTTGTGCCTACAAGAGTTTTGCTATGATAGTTTCATACTTTTAATATTCACCTGACTATGTCTGAAGTACTCAAACAATACTGTAAGGAATCTTTAAAAACAAATCCCTTTTCCTCCACGACTGCACCAAAACACGATAAGAAGCTTTAGCTAAGTAGTTTCTATTTAAAGACAAAACTTGCCTGGATCCACTGCTGCGAGACTGACGATAGCCGCCACCACCGCCGCCGCCGCCACCACCACCTCCGCCACCTCCTCCTCCTCCACCACCGCCAAAGCCGGAACGTCCCATTCCGGGGCCGCCGCCTCTTCCCCTTCTGGAGCGAGCGTGCTCGATGGTGACCCTGGACGAGAGAGAGAGTAAATCTTAGCTTAATCCACAAACAGGATGAGTAAAAAAATTAATTAGACAGTCTGCAGTGTTCAGGAAAGAAACATGGATAAAATGCCAGATTCTTATTCAGTCTATCACAATGATAACCCCTGGTGGGCGTATCAGAGGATGAGTAAATATTAGCATTGGCTAACGTTGCTGTGGTGATCAGAACATTACCTTTCACTGCACAACTCTTTGCCATTCAACTCGTACACCGCATCATCTGCATCTCTATGGTCATCAAATTCCTGAAGAGACGGAGCAAACAAATGGTCATTGTAAAGACAGGACGGGATCTGACGTCGCGGTTCACACAAAGTCGCCTGTGACACGGACCACAAAGCCAAAGCCGTTCTTCAAGTTGATCTCCCGGATCCGTCCATATCCCTTGAAGAACTTCTCCACGTCCCGTTCTCTGGCGTGAGGGCTCAGGCGGCCGATGAAGACACGACAGCCGCTCATGTTGTCGTCTGCTGAAATGGGGACGAAACGTGTCTCGGGTCAATATTTAAACGCTGTGGGAGGAGACGTGTGGAGTAAAGAAATGTTAATATTTGACATTTGTCGGTAACTTCACTTTGACGACAGTTCACTTTAGACACACCAGTGTGTCGACTCACATTTCAAGATTAGTAACCAATGTTTTACTGATAAAATCCAGTCAGCATGTGCAGTGTTCGTAATTTTGAAAGAGATTCTGAACATAGTGGTCTTGTTTAATCAAACAAACGGTCTCAACACAAAAAAAATTCAGTTTTATAGGATGTGAAACCACAGAAAGAGGGAAATTTTCATATTGGGAAAAAAATTAATTGCTTTATCAATTAGATGACGTTGTATATAATGTTTGCTAATAAATCAACTCATCTTTGCAGCCCTGAATGCCATTTACAGCACATATTCAACGTGCATTGTTTCCACCAATTTCCATCAACTAAACTGATAATGTTGTAGTTTCTGGTGGCTTAAAAGCCTTCAGCTCTTCCCTGGATGCTGAACACACAACCAAGCCAATCTGAAGAGGATCACCTGCTCGGGATAAACCAGTTCTGGTCAAACCAGTTTAAGTATAGTTGTTTCTTTTCTAACGGGGATTATTTACGCACGCACACACACACAAAGGGTGAAACTAACATCTCCCTTACAATACTACTTGGAGTGTATCAGGGTAGACCTAACTTTAATGAATTCAACAGGGATGTAATGAATCTTATAGATCTTTGAGGATTGAATTATCTGGTACCTCTGAGCCATTGATCACATCAACAGAGGTGAGATGTAACTAAGAAGATTTACTCGAGCACAGTACTGAAGTAATGCAAAACTGAACCCGAGTAATTGTGGTGAGATTTCTCACAGATTTCTTAATTTTTTGAAGAAAAACAATCATTAGTTGCACGAAAATGTTGGAAGTTGAATTGGAAGTAAACGTGTAGCGATTGGTCGATTGATCAGCACTTGTGATAAGTGATCAATCACTTTTGGTCTTTTTTTTTATCACGAGTTTCCATCTTCTCGCACGAGATTCACTGCTCCTCTTTGTTACACGTGGAAGGGGAAATGAATAACTCCGAGGGTTTGGACTTTTAGACTCTCCATCAGACAGAAAAAAACAAAGTCGTCTGGAAAAGGGGATCAGTCAAGACATCAGTGGGGAAAAACGCCCATTTATAACGATTTGATCGCATTTTGTGTTCGATTAAGAAGATTCATTCATAACGAAAAACGCTGTCCTGCTACATTTACCTAAATTAACTTTTTACATTTTCATGTCGTATTTTCAATGCAGGGCTTCATTTTGCAAGTGAGTATTTCCATGCAGTTTGAATTAACACACAGTGGTCCCTTCACTGCAGCACATTAGTTGTCGCTTAGGCCCCAATTTCATCCAGTAGTAAATTTATCTGCAATCCATGCATCGATAGAGACAAAGAATCCAGCATGTTTTTTGTTCCTGGCAAATACAATCCTTATTTAGCTAGATCATTTAAATATAATACGGTAAATTGTGCTTTTATTTAGCTCGGGTAAAAAACAGTTTAGCCTGGAGCCTCCGTAGTGGTTGTAGCTCACCTCGAGGTCGGCACCGAGCTAACTAGCGTTAGCTACAAAGACATCGCTCGCTCGGAAGGAAAAACCAGAACCAACAAGTCTGCTACTTTACCTCTTCCGGGTTAATACGTTTATTCACAATCGACTCTGTTCAGCACTCACCTTTGATTTCTCGAAAGAACCCGTCTCCGTTCGTGTTGTTTGCGGCGTTCGGTGATCTGCAGGTGAAACCGTGGCGAAGCTGTCGACTGTGTCAAAATGGCGTGCGAGTCTTAAAGAGCACGGGAACAGGAAGAAGGGGAGAGGAGGGTGTGGCTTAGACCGGAAACACGTGACGCCCAATCAAAGCCCAGCGCTCACGTGACAGGTGTTGATGACTCGACTGTGTGATGCTTTTGGAGGATGTAGTTTCTGGAGCCCGACCGATACCGTTATGGATTTTTTTTTTTTGGGGGGGGGGGCGATGCCAATATCTATACTTAGGAGTACGTGAATCCCGATAACGATACATCTGCCAATATTTTTTTAATCTGACAATGATTTTTAACATGATTAAGATATCAAACCTTTGTGACAAAACATGTAATTGAGGCTTGATATTTTAGTGTAACCATGAACTTGATCATAAACAACTATAAATTAAGGATACAAATACAACAAAAAAACATCACTTCTAAAAAACATTTATTTTGCATAAAATGTAAACATAAATGCACTTTTAAAGGCTCATATCAGTTGGGCAATAACATCAGTCAGGCTCTTAAAATATGAGCCGAAACCAATATGTCTCTGAAAGGCTCTAGTAGTTTAAGGTACTGATGAGTGGGATGGATGGAAGGATAGATAGATTGTTAAATAGATAGATTTAGGAATTTGTATGATAGTGGTATAGAGTATATGTGATATAAATGGAATGGACAAAGAAATGCACAAAGTTGGATGTTTTACTGATGAATAATAAACCTGTCAGTGTTTTCTGCTGGACAAAAACTTGGTAATAGTGACAGTAAACAAATCTCTGGAATTTTGTCTCCTGCAGTTTCTTGCAGTACAGTATATGGAGACACTGACACATTAGCGCTGAGCTAACAACTGGCTGATAAACTTTGGTAAGTTGATTTACAGGTTCTTAGGGACAGTAGATATATTATTGCAGATCACAATCTCAACATATTTTGTGAGATTCTTCAGAAAATCCATTTAAAAACTGTTAATGTTGCAAAAAGAGCCCGACGCGACTGTCTTAATGTTTCCGGTGAAAGCGCTGTTAAATAGCTGACTTGAGAGTGCTCTAATGCCACGATGCTAAAATCCTATTAAAATAATGCAATATTTTAATAATAGAGCAGTTGTGCTCATTGATTTACCCTGTTGCCCACAAAAGTCCCAGGGATGTTAATCTTGAATTACATGGTATTGCAAATTTGTGAATTATACAAACTAAACTAGACAAAAAAAACAAAAAAACATACAAAACATGTTGTGGTAATCCATCTCTTTATTCTAGTACTATATCATCATTCTTGAAATTGTCCTGGGTTAGGAGAAGAAAATACAAGATTAAGGTTGAAACAGTACAATAGAAAATAACATTAAAATAAAACCTGTCTTTTCTGCTCTGTAAAAAGTCCCAAAGAAATTTTGGGAATGAGATACTGATCACCGTACAGCCCCCGTCAACTCAAAAATATCGAACAAAGAATCTGAACACAATAACACTTGTTGAAATGCCTGACGACATCAAAAAATAAATAAGGGTATATAGCTTATTCAAGAACATGAAGACATCACATGATTTGTTTGCACTTCCAGGCCCCGTTTATCACGGTGTTCGGCAGAAAATGAGCCAAGTGTCGCCATTAAAAAGTCGTGTGGTTTCCTTCCTGAGAAAGGCAAGTTGTCAATGAACACACCACAGCAGGAGGGATGGGAAAACGAATCGAATCACACGTGGCCTTGTTTGATGAATCAAGAAAAGCAAGCGACAGGGAGCTGAGTAAAACTACAAGGAGCCTGATGTTTGTCATCAATGTCATGATAATCACCACCATCGTCAATATAAGTGTGTGTGTGTGTGTGTGTGTGTGTGTGTGTGTGGGTGGGTGGGGGGGGGGGGGGTAACGCATGCTGTAATCCACAATTTATGACATCATATTTTCCCCTCCACGATGATCCCATCTACTCACTGCAACAAACCCGACCTCTGACACCATGAGCAATTTCATAAAAAGGGTTCGATCTCGATCCTTAAAAAGCTTTGTATCTGTTTTATCAGTTTACAGTTGAAATAAATCATAAAATAAAAATATGGTTTTACAGAAATTGTTTAGCATTGTGGGAAATACTCTTATTCTCCTGGATGTAACTTAATAATTACTGTACAGACATGAGAGTGATATCGATCTTCTTGTCCAGCTCTCTGCAGGGAAGCAACTAAACGTACTTCCTTGAACTATTCTCTCAAGAATTACTGAAATACAAAGTTGGAATACTGAATTGCTGCTTTTCTTGCTCATGGCAGCTCAGGTTGTTTCTTTTGCCAGTTTAACAACGGAAAAAAAATTAGATCAGTGTTTCCCAGGAACAATCTCTGGGTAAACATTTTTCGTAGCCTGGAAGTAAATCGCACCATTATGATATAAATACCATTTGGATATAAAAGCGTAGACAAAAAACTGCACTGGATCCAAAGTGTAGCAGCTTGATTCCCTTTGTGTTTGTGTCTCTGAGGTGTTCACAGACAGTGACCGAGGCTGTATGAACAGCGACTATTTTAACTAAAAAGAATTCTGTTTTTAAGTGTCAATGAGCCGGTTACACTGGCTGCGAACTGTAGCTGCCAGTTTGCTGTTTAAAACAAGTGTCTTTTTCGATTGTTTTACAAAATGGAGGAGAAAAGAAGAAATACTCGAGGATATGATCAGAAATGTAGCGTTTCAGCGTAGTTTGATGGGTTTTTTCAGATTCTTTCAACATGCAATTTTAACATTCGAACCGGGGGGGGGGGGGCTGTCACATCCTCTTCAGCCAGCTTCACCTTCTACAACGGCCAATGTACAACTACAGCTCCGCACGAATGAGTCAACAATATCAACCGAAAGGCCACATCGAGGTTATTGAACGAGAGCGGGTGAGGCCCCGGCGACGTCACCGTCAGTGGTCTCAGGTTGTCGCTCTAGTCAGTTCTACAAAAGCAGCTCTGAAGGCAGGGCAGGGAGCAAGGCTGACAGAGGTTTAAAGGTTCATGGAAAAAGACTAAGAAGAACAGACTACAAACTTTCAGATGTCCAAGTGGTCGTCGTCGAGGTCCGAGCCACGCGTCCGCGCCTCAGAGCGTCAGAGCCTCAGGTCAGAGTTCGTCGCCGAAGGGACAGGCTGGGTCTCCATGCGGCAGGTCTGAGGTCCCCGGCAGCAGCTCTCTTGACGGAGAGGAGACCCTTCTTTTCCTGCCTCTCCACTCAGAGGACAAACAGTATGAGGTCAGGCGGTTGATCGAGCCTATACTAATGCCACGTGAGCCACTAGCGGTGGCAGCAGGAACGGCCCAGAGGTCAGCGAGTGTGTGTTTGTGCGCGTGGGCAAGGGGGGGGTGCGGCCGCGGGGCGGCTTACACCCTCGTGTGGCGACAGCTGTGGGAGGAGCCCGAGCCGGTGGAGGCGGCGGCGCCGGACGGGGACGCGCGGTCCTCGTCACTGGACTCGTTCTGGTCCTCCCTGCGGAGGCCGAGGCTGATGTGGCTCTGCAGCGCGGCCGGGGTTAACCACTCCTTGGGCAGGCAGCTCTGCAGGAAGGGGACGCAGGAGCTGAAGTAGGCCAGCCTGTTCACCCAGCGAGGGATTTCCCGTCCACACAACAGCTGGGAAAAAAAAGTCAAGGCAAAAGAATGGGATGTTGAACATATTGTCTCGACTTCCCGTTTGTGCAAGTACCAACTTTTAAATTCTGTCGTTGGTTTGCGAGGCACTCAAACAACATTTCTGATCTGCTGCTCTCTCAGATTGTCTGGGAATGGTCGACTTCCTGTAAAGTCATGACTAAACATGGAGGAGCAGCATTCACATAGCCCGGACACCAAGAGAACCCCGTTGACGTTAAAGCCGCATTCAGACACTGACTCCGCAAAATGTCCCAGGGGGCTGGCAGGAAGAAAGAGTTCTGGAAAATGGCCCAGAGCAACGTTTGTGGACATTTGCGTTCGCACATGCAGCCTCTCCGGAAGGTTTGGGGAAAACATCCAGACGTCAGCGCATGTCGGAAAGCAGCGAAACAGTTTTACAGACGTTGAAAAAGCAAAGCTCCCAAAACTCCACCAGGACAACTGTACTGACTTTGATGTGTAAAACTGGTGGATTGGCCCTTTAATTAAGTGTACCACAGTGCATTGTGCATGGGTGCACGGTGGGGTAGTGGTTAGCACTTTCGCCTCACGGCAAGAAGGTTCTGGGATCGAATCCCGATGATGGATGGATGGATGGATGGATGGACAGTGCATTGTACACAGTACAGTAGTATATAAAGTATAGGCAGACTGACCTCAGAGAGCGAGGACGAGAAGTGGTTGCAGTTTTTGTGCATCAGATGGTAGGCGTTCCCCTTGAACTCTTTACCGAGCTCCTCCATGATTTTATCGATGTCCTCCTCTGTGAAGTCGCTGGTGCCCAAAACAATGGCCTCCCTGTTGAAAAAGCAGAAAGACAAAAAACACGTATCTCTGCCGGTAACGTTAAAAAAAACATCACAATGCATTGCACGCGAAAAAGTGGAGCGACGCTCACTTGAACTTGAAGGTCTCTCCCAGTTCAGCGGCGTTGCCCGGGTTGATTTCGAAGATGCCGCTGAACGGGTACGGATGGCCCCCGTACGCAAACTCTGCGTGAACAAGGAGGCAAAGGACAAAGGGGCTCACACTTCAAATAACGAGCTGCAATTACACGGACGCATGGGGATTAATCACGGTCGCACTGTACTTAAATCATTGGATAATTACACGTCTCCCGCCTCTGTGTTTACTGCAGCATGATGTGAACAGTGAGGAACACCAGGACTATGCTCTAAAGAGTGCCGCACTAACTCGATCTGAATTCAAACAGACAATACTTGATTCTTAATCTGCGAGGTGACATCTGAATAGTAATTAAGCTAAGTAATACATTTTTATAGTAGAAAGTACATTTGGCTTTGTAGCGTACAAGTGAAACACAATTGTATTCAAGTACAGCACTAGAGTAAAGTACTTTTTTATATTCCCTCACTGTCTGTGGGTTAATAACATTTCTGAAAACTCATGGATTCATAAAATCTCTTCAAAACAACTAGAAAAACCCCCTAAAGATGACTGTTCATTATTTCAAACAAAACAAAAAGACTATATCACAATTAGTGTCCGACCGATTTGAGCCTTTCACAGACGTATCCGTATCTGCGTTGATGTTTGCAGATATGAAAGCTTTTATTGTACAGAATAAGTGATTCAGAAATGATGTGCGTTTATGTTTATATTTTACGCAAAAATTCTGTTTATTTCCTTCATTTATGTTTGGTTTCATTCGTGTTTTTTTTAATTCATAGTTATTTATATTAAAGTTAAACAGCCAAATTTGAAGCTTCAATTATATTTCTTTGTCCATAAGAAATTTGATAATGACATTATGGAATCATTGAACATTCTCCTTTAAAATACATATATCCACCAATATAATGTTTAACTTCCTAATATCGGTATCAGTATTGGCCCCCAAAAATCAATATCAGTTTATTCAGTTATTTTTTCATAACCTACAATGCTATGGTGCTGGATATCAACACATTACGAAGATTCTGTCCAAAAGTTGGACAATATGTAAAGGTGACTTTTTTCATTAAATTATTTTATGCCATACGTAAACAGAATCCTTCATTAATTATTCTGAGATATTTCTGAGTCGGAGTATTTCACCTGACGGTGATGCTAAATTAGATTCATGGCATCATTATGCAAATTTTTTTTCCCAGACCTGGAAATTATGCTGAAGTTGCATGAAAAGAAGTGATTTCCTGCTCTCGAGTAAAAAGTGTTTTTCCACTATCATCATATTTCGTGGTGTGCAGACTGTTTCAAGGGCACGATGGAATTCCCAGTGATCTAGTATTTCACGTTTGTGTCTGCTCCTCTTTTTTTAAACCAAGCGCACGCGGCGAGTCAGCCGTGACTCAACCCAGAGAACGGGGTCACGTTATGAGGATCACGACTCCATATTACGGTTTCAGAGCCCGACTTCATCTGCGGCTGTGAAAGCGGCATTGTGAAAAATATGATAACCGATGATGCACAGGACAAACGAGGCCTCGTCTCACCTCTGCCGTAAATCTCGATGCCTGAGTGGAAGACTCCAATACCCAGGTTGGAGGTGTATTCGTTGATCCAGTACTGCAGAGATAGAGGGGGAGAAGGGGATTAAAGACATTTAGGATCAACATCGAAAGTATTCATATGCCGTAGTGCTGCATCGGGGAAGAAAACATACAGGAAGTACAGTTTATCACTTCATTGTTTGAACATCGCACAGGAGAAAATGAGCTGTGATTTAGGGCTTCGCAAGAAGTGAATCCCAATTAATCACAGAGATGATAATAAATCAAGCTCGTTCTTAATGCTACATTGCACTTTTGTAATTCTATTAAATACTAGAGTATGTTTTTCTCTTTAAAGGAATCCATTGACGAGCGTTACATTAGAGCATCGATAATACTAAATCTAAAAATTAAAAAAAAATAGAAAATTAAAAACTACAGAAAACACTGTAACGCCTTCTAATATTACGACTGCTTGTTCACAAGTATTTCTCGCCACGGCAGACATTTTGGGTCTTCACTTGCCCCATCGGACGTTGAATCCTCCCCAAAGTATTTATCTTCCACATCTGTACGAGCTCACGCGTGACTTTGTTGTGGACTGCTCTTGCCTTGATTTCGTGAAGGTGTCATTTAGTTCCTACAGGACGTGAGCTTGAATATTATTCTTAGTGGCAAATTTATACTTTTACGACACCTAAAGTATGATGAAAATCTCCTCCTGTCGTCAAATGTTGTCATATATTGTTATTTTGGAATATCATCGCAGGCTTTCGTGGTTAAAGTAAAGTTTGAAAAGCACCGATTCTTTTAGACAGTTTAGTCTTCTTCGGGATCGTCACAGCAGGAGCATCCCAGCGTGCACCAGGCCAAAAGAAACAAAACAAAAACAAAACAAGGGAATTGCTCAGGATGGATCCAGCAGATATCAAATCCGTCACAGACTCAGTTCTTTCTGGCCTCCGACGCTCCAGACTGTGGGAGAGAAAAACACATCGCTGCCATCAAACCCGGCTTGTTCTCGCTTGTGCGCCTCCGCTGCCTCCGCCCCTCGCTGCAGACAATCAGGGGATTATTCATGGCAGGGACCACAGCTCCGCCGCCTCCCCCCACCCCCACCCGACCCCACCCCACGGCCCACTGACACTCCCAAACCCCTCGGACACCCGCGAGGAGACACAGCAAGGAGCCATCCGCGCCGCCACAGCTGGCCCCCTATTAATAATAGAACGCATTTCCGAGCTCAGGGCGATACAATAAGAGTCGAATCCACGGCTCCACTGTGTGTCAACAGGGCCCGCTCGTGATTCCGCCGTGACCTCTGACCCCTTGTCGGACTCTTGTGCTAATTCACAGTAGAAATATTTTCTATGCAAGCTCTCATGCTTCCTGAAAGGAAACGCACGCAAGGACCAATTCTTCCACGCCGAACCGAGACCCCGGCAACAATAGGGACTCCGTCCCTCTCCTGCTTTGGTGAAATCATGCTGCAGTCTCTCCTGCAATCGCCTGCCTATATGCAGCGACGGCATCTCACTTTCTCCCGTCTTCAGAAAACCTCCGCCTGACCCGTTAAGTCCCCGACACTGGAGTTAAATCTGCTGCGTGAGCAGCTGTCGCTTCAGGCCCCGGCGAGGTGCTCATCATCTGTGTGAGTCCGCCCCAAGGTATCAGCAGAGAGCTTAGAGTCCACAACTGCACCTGGCTTTGAGGTTTCTTTTCAGCGCGTGATTATGTTTCCTGTTTATTATCCGTCTCGTTCTTTTGGCACCGTGAACACGACGCGCTGTTGGTTTACAGTTACTGTACAATCTCTCAAAACACGGAGCGGGTCGTCAGGGCCGGAGGACGAGGAAGCTTGTTGAAATGAATACACAACTTGTATTCTTGTAAGTGTTTGAAGGACTTTCAGTAAATATTTCCATTTTATGGTTAAACTTTCAAAATAAATGCTTTATAAAACACTGCAATGTAATTTCAAGCACATACTGTAAAACATTTGATGTGTTTATTCATGTGTTTATGTATCAGCTGGTGAATGGTGGTTGAACACATAATGAAGGGTTGGCAATATTATAAAACATAACTGAAAATATCTCAAACATGTCTTCATATTTAAGATATATTCACTTTGTTATGTCAGTGCCATCCTAAACATCTGGCTCATCCTGCGTGGGATTATGAGTCAACGCTATTTTACAAAATAAGCATTTTGTGATTACATGCACACACAAAAAGGTGTGTATATATATATCTGTGTATGTATGTTTATTATGTGTGTATATATATAATAAATACTGCTGAAAGAAGTTTTCATTGTCTGCCACTCCCGCCCAGGATGTACTTACTATAATTATATTTTGGCATTTTATTCCAATATTTGTCCAGACTTCTTCCTTAGTCTCATGACAATATACAGCTGAAAGCTTTGGGGGGCAAAAAAAAAATCCAGTAAGAATCTTCATAAAGGGTTTGGGATCCGCTTGTGAGTACTAGTATAAACAGTTTGATCAATATCTGGGACATGTGTGCACTGTAATCATACGTCATTTAATATCGTTACAGCTGTTATCATTAATTGAATCTATATTAGAGACGGAAATAATAAAAGTCTTATAACGTCCGTGTACCCACGTGCAGCGATGACATTATAACAGCTGTATAACTAGTTGTGAACGGATTGATTCTCTGCACTAATACAGCAACACGTTGCGTAACGTTGACACAGGGCGCTGTTCAGCAGCAGCACAGGACGTGGAGACCAGGTGGACCCTTGTCCTTCTGCTGATGTGTGTGTGTGTGTGTGTGTGTGTGTGTGTGTGTGTGTGTGTGTGTGGGTTGTGTGTGTAAGAAAAATGTGTTTTTGTGTGTGTGCAGTCATGTGAGCTGAGGGCACAGTGAGGGGGAGGGGGGTTGAGGGAGGCTCTTGTTCCACATGTAGGCCTGAGGTCGGACCATGTTCTTTCTCTCTTCTATCATGTCCAGACATCACTGGGTGGTCTTTGTCTTCCTACAGTGTCAAACACGGTGACAGTGCACTGAGAGCACGTCTGCAGCAAACCAGTCAAGGCCACGTACACACACTGTGCAGTTACAGTACAGTACAGTACACATACTGTACACCACCACACGGCCTCTTCTTCAAGTGGTGTTGCAGTAAATCTCCAGACGTGGGTGTGACTGCTCACCGAACTCCACGCAATAGCCCTCTATTGTATTACTACTATACAGTCAGTTTGCAGAAGAGTCCACATGGGGTCGAATTAAATGAGAAACATCAACAGGACATTATAGAATAATTCATATATCCCACGTTATATCTGCTCAGCTCTTTGCAAAAATGAAACCAGCAGTGAGGTGCACGGGTGGAACAGGTGTGCTGCTATTCATAGTGGTGCGTTCACTGCCCCCCCCCCCCCCCCCCCCCCTCCAACGAGTTGGTGTCTGATTGCAAAGTGGAGTTTGGTTGGTGGAGAATGGACACTTACCATATCATACACGTTGAGGATGACAGGTTCACTGGCCATGATTCCAACCTGAGCTGCAGGGGGGGAACGTCCCGTCCCCTCACACACACCCGCCGCGTTGCAAGGTGCAGGGCAGCACCTCCACACTGGGGTCACAGGGCCACACGGCGGACAGCGGCAGTGGCGGCGGCGCGCAGGTTCCTGCAGGAGGGACGGAGCAGGCGCATCCCCCCTCTCTGCTGGTGCAAGGGAACCGGTTAAAAGGTCGGGGGGGGGGGGGGGGGGGGGGGCAACCGGACAGCGGAGGCTTTAAAAACAGCGAGATGCCACAGTGAGGTTCGGGCAAAGGCGAGAGGCGCAGGTCCGCGCAGGGCGCAGCGGGGCGCAGCGGTGGACGCGGCCCATGTGGCGGCTCCAGAAATACCCCTCGCTCCTCCGAAGGGACACCGTGATACAAGCGAGCACAACAGGTCCGAGGGATATATCACATCAGAGAGGGACGCGGTGATCCATCATCATCACCATCATCACGAAGGGGCCTGCAACAAAGTGTAAAGAAATCTGAAGCAGTGCGACCTCCTGTCATCGTGGGTTCAATCGTCCATGCCATTTTTTTCTTTTTTGTCTTTACGCGCAGGATGTTGGAGCAGCAGCAGAGGGAGAGGAGGAGGAGGAGGACTCCTCCTGAGCCATGGCGGTTAATCAGAGCTGACAGACACAGAGGAGGAGGAGGAGGAGGAGGGTGGTGGTGGTGGAGGAGGGGGGGTCTGGTTCACCAGCACCAGCAGCAGCAGCATCCCTGACCGGTGCTGCTGCTGCTGCTGCTGCTGGACCACATCCAGAGTCCGGTCGGCACAAACCTCCGCGGCATGACTTCCCCTCAGCGTTCAGACAGACCCTGCCCGATGGAAGGCTGTAAGATTATATTTCAGAAAGCGCCAATATCCATCCGTATGGGGAGGTTAATATCACCAGCTCTCTCTGTCTGTCTCTGTCTCCCTCCCTCCCTCTGCCTCTCTGTGTGCGGGGCTGGAGCGTTCGATTACATCATATCTGCCTCCGAGGCAACATCCTCCAACAGCTGATGAGAGGCTGCTGCTGCTGCTGGTGGGTGTATGGAGACACTGCCTCTCTATAGTCCAACAGCTCTTTGTAGAAATATGCTTAATAATTGATTAATTCATTCCACCCCCGTGAAAAAAAACTGTTTTTGTTGTTGAAAGTGTTTTTCTTCGTTTTACTTAAATTGATGCTACACTTTGGTAAAACAGAAATAGGTTAAAAGCGGTATATGATGCAACAGAACAACGGATTATTTTGTGGTACCAAATTATTTCTTCGTGTTTTTCCCCTCATTGTATTTAGCAAACAATGAGCAGCATTAGACACAGCGATTCACTAAAGAGCATCATTTTTTTTCTTCAAATTAAAGCAAGTTTACTTTTATTTTGAAGGTGAACTGACATCCGGCATTGTGCCTGCCGTACGCTAACCTGACAGATGTGGGGCCTTTTGTCCCAATAGATAAATTAAATAAACTGTTAAGACTTAATCTGAATTAAAATTAGGACACTTTCTGATTCAAAAGCATGAATACATGCTACATTCGTGTTGATTTATAATCTAAATTTTGAGATTGAGATTTTGACATTTAATCAAGAATGATGTTACCAAAAAGAAAAAAATGACAAAAAATGTGAATTCATCATGAATTTCAATAAGCGCTTGGTATCCACTGCAGAGTATTTGCAAAATTTAGTAGTTGTACTGATTTATGTTGTTCTACCAAAATTATTATTATAAGTTTTTCTCGCCGTATTTTATAAATAAATTATTAAGCCTTATTGAGTGAAAATTATGCCATTTACTAGTTCAAACATATGACATACAAAAAAAATCCACATTTTCATATAGTGAAAATTCAGCAAATATTTAATCTCAATGTTGAAATTATAAACCCTGAGTGAATTTAGTCAAGTATGGTGTTGCTCACAGATTTAAGTGAAATAAATGTATTTCCCGCCTATAATCAAACGATGAAGAAAAGCCCCAAAACCAGGTGAATTCATCATGAATTTTAATCGGTGCCTGGATGTCAAACACACAGTATTTGCATAATTAAGTAGTAGTTACCTCTGATATTTTCCCTCTGGCATTACACTGCACGTATTCAGTCCCTATCAGCAGAGCGACATGAAATGTATTTACAAACAACGAGAGCCAAAGACAGTCGGATATAATGACATCATCATAGAAGCGCTGCGGACGCTGACACACGTGTAGACAAAATATAACTTGATACACTTTCATCTGCTCTATGGCCGTTTTACTGGAGTAGGTCCATGATTGTGGATAGTGCAAAAAAAACCACCAAACAAATAAACATTTAAAGTTTGACAGCAACTCATATCCCAGGAAAAAAAATCCCTTTAACTGGAACTGGCTGCTTCACACACAAAAGAACAACTCATTCACTCTAATACAACATCCTCCAACTTTTTTTCATTTTCAACCCACGAGACAGACCAGGAAGTGGAACGTGCGACGTGACGTACGCAGGATTTAGGTTTTTAAAAAATGGCTTTGACACAAACAAACATGGCGGCGTCTCTCTCTGAGTTTTCGGCTGTGACTGAACATTGCTCGCCACATGATACAGTATATATTCAATGGTCGAACCCCGAGTGAAACACTGTGACACTTTATAATAACCTCTTCAAAGTGAAGACTACTTGGTGATCAAGTGCAAATCTGGTGAAAGAATCTATATTTTTTTTATCGTCAACAAAATCCCAACAAACTAACGAGTCTGTGCCAAACAGCTCAACGAGCTCAGTTGATAAAATCAGCCAAAGCTTTGAATGGTTGACATGTTTCTACATTAAAGATAAACATTGGATCAATATCTTACTTTGAGTCAATAACATAAACACTGTATCAAGCCGCAGTAGAAAATAGTCCCCAATAACTTCACCGTTTCCTGTAGTTTGCTGAAACCTACAACATCAAGTTATTTTAAGCCGTTTTTAATTAAAACAGGTTATAAATATAAATTAGACTTTATATTTGTGACCTGTTTTTAAAATATGTACATCTAGAAGAAATGGGCTTATGGCTGTAGAAGTTATAAGCTATTAAGAGACAAAGTAACCGACTGTTGGTTTGGAGCTTTTTAAGGGGATTTGTTGTCAATAAAAAGAAAAAAAAAACGAAATCACCAGCTGTGCCCTTTAATTTCATGTTATTGACGGAACGTGGGGGGATGATTTTCATTTTGATCCAACAAAGAGGAGAAACGAGGACCGACCGCTTGGAAACGGAAAAGCTAAAAGACACTAGAAAAAAAGGTCCATTAACTGCAAATTATTTCCACCTCCGGCACAATCCGAGCAGCACAGCAGGAGGCTGCTGCTGCTCCTCCTACGATTCTGTGCAACCGAGCAAAATGAAAATCAAACTCTGAACGAATTACAGAAGGTTCTTCCCCTCACATCAGCCCCCTCGGTGATGGAGGTACAGTTCCCGAGAGGGACCGAACACACCGCTGCTTTTCTCAGTTTGTGAATGGACCCCGATTTTCAGTCTGGACTTGACACAAGGCGTTTAATCATTTTCTGCTGCGTGTGGGAAGCCACTTGTTTCTTGCCCGAGCTCAGCTCAGCGGCAGGAATGTCATGTGTACATCCTTCTTCTTCATCGATTCACACCACAAAAGGTAGCTAATAGAAGTTATCTCTGTGGTGAGAGAGCATAATTTTGCATAGGAAAGGGGGCGTCAAGGAGAAGCTTACCATTAATCACATGATAAACATGAACAATGGTTAAACTCGCCAGTGACACCCCGACGCGTACTAATAAAAAAATAAGATCTACTGCGTAGTTTCTTCCCTCTTTTAAAGTTCTTTGGCCTTTGATCTTAAAAAAAAATTAGCGTACAGGACAAACGTCACCGGATATTAGTTAAAAGTGTTTCCTAATGTGCCGCGTGAAAATGAAGGAGAAGAGGACGGCAGCTCCTGCCAAAGCAGCCAACATTCCCAGAGAGAACGCGGAGGATTGGTGATCGGGCTGCGAGTCTGACGGTCCGTTCATGTGGAGGGGAAACTGCAAGACAGAAGATGTGAGAACAGGAATAAACGTTAAAGCCGCACTGAAGGTGAGTGTCATCTGTTAAAATCTGGATTATGTTGTTCCACATACTTTCAATTAGGGCTATTTATCTGCTGATTATTCTTCTGATATTTTTGTCTATGAAGTTTAAGAATATTCTGAACTAATTTGAGAGTCATGTAAGGATCTGGGTGCCTAACTACTGTAGCCAAGTACTTTTCTAGGAAAAACCCCTTTGGAATATTGAATTCCTTAATTTATTTATTTATGTTTCATCGTTGATTTGATCACCAGTGTGAATTTGTCTTTATCTTTAATGGTTGTAACTCGTAATATGTCAGTATAAGAGCTATGAGTCGCCTGATAGACAGTTTGCATCCTTTATTTTCTCAGTTTGAGTTTCGAGGCCGAGGCTGATTTCAGACATTTCTCCGGCACTTTTCCAGAGAACTGTTGTTGTGGTTTGATGAGCTGAAGAAAAATGATCCTTTCTAGTGGACAAAATATAAATTGTACCACAAATACACAAAGACTCAAACATCTCAACAATACGAAGACGACAGTTACAGCCACAGAGCCTCTTACCTTTTTCAAAACAAGGAGCTCCACATCCTCCCCAGCTGTCCTGAAATGATCCACTGCAGCTCCGTGTGTCAGGTCCTCCAGCTGGACACCATTGATCTGTGGTGTAAAATCCACATGAAGCAAAAACTGATAAATCATTCAGGTTGTGAATTCTACCAGGGGGCCAAATCCTGTTTTTGTCATGCAAACAATTCCATTAAAAATCTATCTAATAGACGCATCTTAGCTCCCACAGTTACATTGTGTTTAAACTTTACCAGCAGAAGCACAGCGACTTGTTAAACTTTTTGACCCACGGTTCTTCTCCTCTCCGGCTACATACAGGCCAGGCTGCCTTTAGGAGGCTGCTGGGGCAGAACTCGGCTTGAGAAGGAAGCCACCAGCTAAATAAGTCACCATTTCTGCACATTTTCATCCGTTTATTATTCATCACAACGCACAAGAATTCACCAGCAATCAGCAATAAAGCATTCCAAGAGGCACCATGAAATGAACTATCATAAAGTAACTAAAAGTGATTTAAACGGAGGGTTAGTGGTTTAATAATGTAATAACCTGTTATTCATCCTAATTTGTTACTTACTAGATTGACATAAACGCATACTAATACACATGAGAACATTCACTTTTTCAAATTAGCTCTCGTCTTGTGAAAGTATGTCAATGATTCAATCACTCAGCAGGAATCTTGTGAGGCCAAACTGTGCAAAGGTTGTGGGGGATGACACACACACACACACACACACACACACACACACACAGACACAAGCACGAGATACGGAAAGCATCATCCACCCCATCCTTGATAAGAGAGACGACAGTTATTACCGCCAGGATCTTGTCCCCCTCCTCCAGTCTTCCGTCCAACGCCGCGGCTCCATCTTCTTTTATTTTGGACACAAATATTCCACTGTCATTGTCAACGTACGGCTGGTCCACGCCTCCAACTATATTGAAGCCCAGACCTAAAAAAAATAAATTAAAAACACACACACACACACACACGAGACAATCAATGACAAGACAGGAGACAGAGGTTTTGGCACATTGTTTACCAGGGCACAAGTGGCTGATCCTCCTGATCACAACATGTATCAGAATGATTGGATCAAAGTTCAAGAGAGAAATCTCTGCCACACTTCACTGCTGCTCACAGAGAGAGAGGCCACTTCACCACACGTTACATAACTAATCCCCGGTGTAAACCACACATCTCTCTCTCTCTCTCTCTCTGAGACTCTGCAGCGCCACTAGCGTCAACAGCCCGTGTCAGTGTGACAGGCCGTTACTTTTTAAATAACTTTACCGCAGCGTCAAAGTGTATAAATTCATGTTTTAGATGAATTAAACTGGCGTGTTAGAGCTCAACCGGCTCCTGGAGTCTATAGTCAATGTTTGCAGGACACGACAACGAACACTGCGACGAGGTTTTGTTGATTTGCTTTTAGGGAATCGCAAATTAGCCTTTAGCTTGACAGCTAGCTGCTACGTAGCAAGCTAGCTAGCTGGCTAGCTAACCGCCCGGTTGTGCGCTTACCTGCCGGTCCCCGCTTCAGCTTCATGTCCACCACGTTGGGCGAGAAGCGCAGAGAGCCGTTCATGTTGTCAAGGGACAAGAGCTGCCGATTTGAAAACAAAGAAGAGTGTTCAGAGTAGAGAAGGCATCGGGAGGAGGGACAGAGGGACAGAAAGAGTTTCTGTACCGAGGTTGAACGAACTCATTGGGAAGAGAGAGAGTTTTTCTGTTCGCTCGGTGGTGGTACACACGGGTGGTTTGTGGTCGTGCTGCCCCCCGATGGACTGAGGCGGAACTACAGGCAGGGAGTTCAGAGAGTGGCAGGAATGAATTTGAGATTATTATTTATCAGAAAGCAAGAAAGAAAGCACAGATGCAGGGAGAGAGAAAGAAAGAAAGAGAGCAAGGAAGAAAGCAAATTGCAAAAAAACAAGGGGGGAATGTAATGTAAAGAAAGAAAGCAAGAAAGAGAACAAGAATGCAAATTGCAAAAAGCAAGAGAGAAAGAGAAAAAGAGAGAATGAAAGCACAGATACAGAGAGAGAGAGAGAGAGAGAGAGAAAGAAAGAAAGCAAATTGCAAAAAAATAAGGGGGGTTTATGTATTGTAATGTAAGGAAAGAAAGCAAGAAAGAAAGAGACCAAGAAAGCAAATTGCAAAAAGCAGGAGAGAAAGAGAAAAAAGAGAGAATAGGACAACCTGTTAACGGAACGTTAATAAAAGTAAATGGTGAATCAATCCTTGCGGCCTCTGCAGATATCATAGGTAAAAACTAAAATGCCTAGAGATATGTTACTCTACATATTCCAAACAGTGTCTTTCCACTTATAGATTATTAAACTTGTAATAGCCTCATGTTCTTGATACTCTCAAAAATGCCAGTGCCTAAGCTGAACAAATTTTTGATAATGTTTTTGCAATGTATTAATATATTTCTGAAGCATGGAAAAGGATGTGAAATGTTAATTTTTATTTAAGACTTTATTGTGAACAGTTGCAGCTATAAAATGTCAGATATTAATGGATACGTGTGTTTAGATTTGGTTTTGGTTTTGTTTGCCAGGTTGTGGAACAACCTCCACTTGCAGGGTCATTTCCATCAGATCTTGGTGTTGAGTAGAGACAGTATTTATTCCTGTTCCACAATCGTTTCAGACTACAAAGACCTGGTCATGGTTATTTATACTATTATTGATGATACTAATATTAGTGTAATATGTCCAGTACAAAGTGGTATTAACCCCGAACCTCTGACATGTTGCTAACAGAAGACCAGCTTCATGAAGAAATGTGTACAGGGAAAAACCAATGTTTATTACATGTGCAGGTAGCTCATGAAAAATTTACAATTTTCTGAACAAAACAGCAGCATCAATTCAGTATTTGTTTGTTGCCACTTTTATTTATAAGCAAACAAATCTCAAAATACTGCACCACTGATATCTTTGGCAACAGATCAGAGACCCAATCCCCCCCCCCCCCCCGCTTTCCCCCAGTTTACTTAAATTTGAGCCTCACTTTTTTTAAAGTTGATTTTGACTTCAACATGAAATCATAAGTCGTCAAACGTCACGTGACGTCGCCCTTCGGTTCCGAGAGCTCGGGGAGGATTAATACTGAGCAAAAAGTCTGCGTTTAAATTCATTTTTAAGAAACTTCATCATCAGCCGACTGTTTTTTGGCCAGCACTGACCGGCATCACACTCCCTCATGCATTACAAAGGCATATCATGATTTTGATATAAAGGACAGAATAATAAGCGCATACAGGTACTGTAAACTAAATACAGCTGGAAAATGTATGAAATGTTTAGGACATGTCACTTTTTTTCCTGTTCTGCCTACAATCTTTTCAATTAGGGAATAAATTAGTATTTCCTCAAAAATATCTGTTTTAAAAGCACTTCACCTCATTCCATAATTAGATGCTGTTAGGTCATAAAATCTATAGGACTGTGAGCGGCTATACACTGAGACGTCATCCAGTAAAAAAAAGAAAAAGAAATGGATTATAGCGTGTAAACCAGAGTTCATCTGCCATCTGGTTTGTTTATAAATGTGCCAGGCGGGCGGAGATGGCACTTCGCCGACTATTGTGCCTTTGAAGGGATTTTAGATACAGATATTCAGTGGTAAAGTTTGAACCTATGTCTCTCGTACGGCTTTGTGCTTCACTCCAGCTCAGATCATGCTCGGGGCCGCGCTGTGGAGAATGACGTCCCCGACCACGCGCACCAGGGTCACCTCCTCCAGGCCGCCGACTCTGTGCTCGTACTCCAGCAGGTGAGTGCCGTCCACCGCCACTTTGAACATGTCCTCCTCCACGAGGATCTTCAGCTGCGGCAGAAAACAGTCAGGACAAGTCAGGTCACTCGGCTAGAAATGAAACTATTAGTCAAGCAACAAAACGATCAATTGAGTCACTTTCTAAGCAAACCCCCCCCCACTATAATTCAGGAGTTCCAGCTCCTCAAATATAAATATTGTTCCTTTTTTTTACCGTCTTCTATGAGAGTGACAGAGGACTTGCAGGGTTAAGAACGCACCCCCACTCACTTCCTTCCTTCCATGGCCACTTGAGCATCTAGCGATCGTGATCAAGCCGACTGACAACTTGGAACAAAGGTTCCCCACTCCCGCCTTTTTCCTGAATTTGTGCTAATCAGGACGATAAATGTTTAACCAGTCACACATTCCTGGTTGAATCTGCGACCTTTGTTGCATATCATCGCCCTAATCCAATTCAACCATCAAGAAAAAAAGGCATAAGTGGTAAAAACATGAGACGTTGAGTCAAGTCAGGTCTTTACGCACCCACACAAACCTTTGACTGACAATATGTCAATATGTGATATAACGTGGACCGTGTGTGTGTGTGTGTGTGTGTGAGACACCGACAATGAAAGGCCTAATCTTGGCCGCAGTCACGTGACATGAATACTTTACCTCAAAGCGGCGTCCCTGAACAAATGGGAAGCCTCCGTCCCGCTCCTCGGGGCCCCAGCATCCATCGAGGTTGGAGTTCCTGACAATGGTCTGCTCGGGAAATCGAGGATTGAAATGAAAGACGACATCTTGACCTCTAAAGAAATCGACCTGGAACCTGCAAAGAAACAAAAACAAAAGAAGATTAGGACAATGTGCTGCTGCTGACAACTAATCATTCTTCCGCTATACAATAAAAAATGATAATGATGATGATCAATTGTGGCTGAGAACAAAAGCAACCATGTTGTAAAAGAGGGAAGGAAACGACGCATCGTGTGGGTGGGCCGTCGTTAATGATGTTTGACAAGTGAGAATCATATGCTGAGGAGAGTATCGGGGAGGAATGCAGAGTTATTATTAGTCCCTTCAGTTAATGGTTCTTCTTCCCCCCAAAACAGAAAGGATCATTACCGACGACAGCAGAATTAGAAAGTGACTCTTGTTCATATACCTGTCTGCACCGGGTACGGGCTCCCCGACTATCGTGATCAGAAGCTGTGGCATCATCCCAGCGTGAAGAGGGAGATCATGAGGCACCATCTGCAAACACATATTTACATTTTAGATCACGTCAGTACATCGGTGACTTATTTTGAAATTGAAAAGTTAAATTCTACTTTCTACTGTGCAAAAGATATGTAAATACAGTGGTTTACCCTGCTGGTTATATATCCCCATGTGAAAAATGCAGAAATACTCAGATTTAATAAAAAAATAGCCTGAACTTTGTAATAAACAGCAAAGTTCTTAATACCATTATTAAGATAAAGAGGGTATTTTTGGTTAAACATTATTCAAAACTTTGACCCCGCCCACATTCCTACACACGCCCCAGTGAGTCATCACCTCTTTTTCCACTCTTACACAATTCACAATGATTAGTTGAGAGACAATGAGAAAGGAAAAATCAATATTCTACATTTCTTTTAATGCAACAAGGCATCGTACTGTACAAAGTGACTCCAGAGGGAAAAAAATGACAAAAGAAATAACAACAACAAACCACCTTTTAATTATAATCATTTACAAATGTGACAAGTCAACGTGGGATAAAGTGATGAAGGTACATGCTGTGATTTTAAAAGTGAATATAAACGTGTCTTCTTGACATATCATAACAGGGGTTTTGTGTAAATTTTATGTGTAATATTGCACTTTGTTAAAAACAATCTCCAAGGTAGATTGAGCTGTAAACTGATCAGTCTTCTCTGCCACTAAATCAAACCACAAGATGATTTCTGGAAGCGACGTCCTTGTCCGACTGAAAAGCGGAGTTCATTGCTTTTCAGTTATACGGTGGGTTATATCTTGGCTGAAAGACAAAAATACAGATAACTACTTTTGAATATTTGTTGATTCTGTACTATGTTTTGCTTCTTTGCACCCCAGCAGAGCCAAAGACACGGAAAAAAAGATGTAGCCCTCAGAAGAAGAAAAAATTCACCATCCTGCAGTAAAGGCCAACTAGGAAGGAAACATGTCTTTTTCCACCAGCTTCAGTATGAGACAGACACCAAAATGAGATCTCTGCTACAGTAGAGTTTAATATCTAAACAGCAGGTGGAAGTGAAGATGAACTTGACAGCCAAAGTGGAAGGTTGAATATATTTATCCGGCATCTGGGTAATCATTTCTCAGCCTGAATCCCAAAGACAGCCACACCAAGAGAGATGGCTCCACACGCACCAGAGTAAAAAACACATCAGCAAAAAAGTGCAGCAAGCAAGCCATACAGTGTTATTTGTACACAGCCTGAGTACTCACCAGCATGCCTCCTGGTGCAGCGGGTCCACCATACGGACCCATGGGCCCAGGGCCGGGACCGTAGGGGCCAGGGGCAGGAGGGAAGCCTCCACCTGCATGTGGTCCCCATGACCCAGCGGGTATCGGGGGAAAGCCTCCAGTAGGGAAGGCAGGGAAAGAGCCAGGGCCAGCTGTAGGGGGGAATCCGCCAGGGCCAGCCGGAGGGGGGAATCCACCAGGGCCAGCTGGAGGGGGGAATCCACCTGGACCGCCCGGTCCGTACATGCCGTTGCCCCCTCCTGGCTGGCAACCTGGGTAAGGCACATTTGGATAAGGCCCAGGAGGAGCTCCGGGGCCGGAGGCAAACGGTCCAGTTGGGTAAGGAACGGGGCCTCCGGGTAGCTGTCCTGGAGCTCCTTCAGGTGGGTACTGCCCAGGGAACTGCCCGGGGAACTGCCCGGGGGCTCCGGGGCTGGAGGGGAACTGCCCCGGAGCTCCCGGTGCAGGTGGATATTGTCCAGGTACTCCGTGACCAGGCGGGAACCCGCCAGGTGCCGAGGGAGGTCCTGGGTATTGCCCCGGCGCGCCGGGACCAGAGGGGAACGGGAACTGCCCCGGAGCTCCCGGTCCTGATGATCCACCGCCGGCGTAGCCGCTCGGAGCCGAGGGCTGGGTGGGAGCTCCGGGGGCCGAGCCGGGCCATCCTGGATTCGCAGGAGCTGGATGATTGCTGGCGGGGGCCGACGGGTTCGTGTTGCCACTCTTCTTCGCCTGGCTCGGGGTGTCGTCCCCCAAAGCATCTGTCAGCTGCAGTGAAAGAAAAAGTGAAAGTGACTCTCTCTCCATCTGCAAGTCAACACCAGCTACCAGGTTAAACACCACGAGATAGAAGAACTCACCGAGAAATCCGCCATGATCTGCCAACAAAAAAAACAAGACACAAACATTCATTAGTGGGTTGGTTATAACCAGCTGACAGACACTGGAGGTGGACGTGCATGTCACACACAGAGGCAGTGAGTAATCGCAGGGTAAAATGTTTCCATCCCCGCCTGGTGACCAATAACAACAACAACAAATACATCCATTTGAGTCAAAACAATCTCGACTAAAGCTTAAATTATAATCATGACGAAGCTTCTACGGACCGACTTGTATCTTCACACTCAACACGGATTCCGTCCCTGAAACATGTGAAGTTGACTGACAGTTGGTGCTGCGGAGCTAGCTTAGCGGCTAAGCTAACACACTAACACACTAACACACACACACACAGTCCGCGTAACTGTGAACACTTTCACGTCCGGGCGGGATTTCTGTTACAGCTTCGTCGTCAAGAGAGAACTAAAGTGAGTTAAAAAAAAAAAAAAGAAGAAGCTGGTGTGTGTTTCTCACGTTTACAGTACCTCGGTTCTGTAGTGGCCCGGTGAACAGCGGGGTTTTTTATCCAGCTGCGGAAGGAGCCAGTTCTTCAGCTAGCCTGCTGCTAACTTAGCCTGTCAGGACTACAAGCTCATGGAGGGGGAGGAGCAAGGAGTGATGACGTCTTCTGACACGTGCACACACGCGCGCGCGCACACACATACGGCCAAAGTTATATAAAAGTAGATAGAAAATTAGAGAATGTGTTTTTTTATAAATAAAGTCTGAGATAATCTGTAGTTCATGTTGTTCTGGACTGTTCTGATGAGGACTACAATTTTTTTTTAAAGAATATGAAAAAATAAACTAAATGTCATTTATAATTTTCGTTCATATTCATATTATTAGGAAACTTCCTGTTGCCACAGACTCGTTCTTCTTAAAGTTACAAGGTACAGAACATTCTGATGTAGAATTTCAAAATTAAAGCCCTGAAAAATATATATATATTAATTTGATTACAATAATGATTACAATCAAACAATAAATGATATAAACCATAATAACTCAAGAAAAGAGGTTGGAAATCATTTAAATATTTGTAAAGAACTACTTCATCAGATTAGTCACATGAGTGAATTTCTCGTTTGTGATTTGAACAGACTCAGAGCACAATTAAAATTGAATCCTATGTTATTCAAATGAGGCTTTATGAATATGAATAAATGTTTTTTAATAAACTATCAAGAAAATGGCAGGGACTAACTTATGAGTAGTGACCGACTTTAGCAGCAGGGGGCGCTCGTCAGTAGGATCGGCCAAATCAGTCACAAGATGTGAAGTACAACAAAAAAAAAACATTGAGAGCGTCTCTTCCATTCAGAGCAGCAGCTTCATCTTCAGGGGGAATTTCAACTCTACAACGATGGTGAGTTGTTCAACGCTGTCGCGACGGAAGCTTTCTCCACTTAAGTTTCTCGCTCTTTTGACCGCGTGCTCTCCACTGATGTGAAGTTACGGAGACGACTGAGGTGAAAAGTAAAGATCGTAGATTGGGCTAGCCTGCTAGCCTGCTAGCTTAGCATTAGTTCCACCCTTTTTTTTGACTGTGGAATCAAGTTTGTCAGAGCGACAACGATGGTTTTCCGGCGTTGGATTTCAAAATAAAACACGTGCTGAGTGGTTTTTTTTTTCAATAGTTCAAGTTTACCAGGAAAGTATTTACTCAAAATACTGTTTACTAAATCTTTACTTTAGCAGAGAACACATTATTAGTGGTGTGCGTACGGTTTTATCTTTTGATCAATGTCTCATTTTGATCAGAAGATGTTAATATAGGGTGGATGTTGTGTAGTGAATGATGTGGTGTCTTTTAATGTTTGTCTAAGGACAGTAAATCTGTGTTTGGATGGAATAATATTTAGCAGCAGTCAGTTTTGACTCTTTGAGTTGTGAACAGAAAATGAGTCAGCAGCTTATTACTGTTAGTAATAGCAAACATTGACTACTTCCGGCTTTTATAATGTGACAGTTTTGCAGCCATTCTACATTTTATATTCTTGAATATCCATTTTGCGATGTCGCCTTAGCTATTCACGACACTTTAAGTGAGAATCGAAAATTAAATAATAATTGCAGCTCTTCATATAATACAGCATTGCCACGTTTCCCCAGACACATTGCGCGTGCTTTTATTTTGAAGACCCCCGCTGCCGGGCTTCCTGTAGCACTGTGGCTCCCAGCGGTGATGTGTTCCAACACGTCCTGGTTCGAGCAGCTGCCTTCATGTTAGCCCAGTCTCACTCAGTCACGACGAACCAACAATGTTTCCCTCTGGGTTTCTGCTGCGTGTCACGACAGAGTAATAACTCCCTGCACCGCCGAGCAACATTACAACGGCGTCAGTGCCTCCGTTGAAACGGTTAGATTCAAGTTTTCCTGAGGAATTTAACCGGAAGTGAAAAACCTGTGGCCACCTCCAGCTTTTCTTTCTTCTTCTTCTTCTTCTTCTTCTTCTTCCTATTGTCATGCCATGTCCCTCATCTTTTTCCCAATGCATCCTGTTTCTCAAGAGTCCCGAGCACAGACACACGCCTCTGATTTTTAATCTGCAGATCTTTCTCTCTGAGCTCAGTGAAATCCTCACTCCCACCAGCCATCTGCTCACCAAGGTGTCATTATAGAAAGAGACTCTTGGAAAGTCTATTTGTCTTTGTGCTGGAGTTATGTAATGTTGGTTGACGTGACAGGTCCAGACCAAGTACAACTTGTTCAGACTAATGCCATGAATGATTTTTTCCCCCCATTATTGATTAACCGATTAGTTGTTTTGGTCCCCGTCACATGTCGTAAAATGGTTCACAAACCCCCAAGATGATGTTTTGCTTTGTGCACACTCAAAATATATTCCGTTTTCTGTCATAGAAGAGCAAAGAAACCAGAAAATATTCACATTTAAGAAGCTGAAATCAGAGAATTTTATACTTTTTTTCATGAAAACTACTTGAACCGCTTAATCGATTATTAAAATAGCTGGAGATTAATTTAGCTTTAACTGTTGCAGCTCTAGTGAAGACCCCCTTTTCTGGGGGATTTGGTCTAAATGAAGCCTGCAGATCAGTTTGGACTCCTGCAAGAAACATGGTTCAAAGATTTAAACATTGACGTTTCTGCAACAATTGTTAAAGGTATAAGGAAGGAAAAGGGGGCGGGGTCTCCTACATACTATAAGTCAGGGCGTCAAGATCACTTTCAAATTCATACTAATCACTTTCATGTTAAAATCCCAGGATATTCTTGTATTGTTGTTAACCAAATGCCATAAAATTTGACTGTTGGATTAAATAATTGAAGAATACAATGGATCTAGTTGTTGCGGTCCAGTCAAATGTACAAAAACTAATAATTTAGTGGTTAAATGAATACAATACCATGTGAAGTTTTGTGAAGAAATATTGAGTCTGTTGTTGACTCCAGCTGACAACACATTGGAAAGCAATACAATGCATGAAAACCAACTAAAGCTGCAGTCTGTGACGCGGCAGCTGTTCTCCATGAGCATAAACCCTCAGTAAATGTCACAACGCCAAATTAAATTCAACTTGTTTATCAATGGATTAGGATGTATACATCTTTTTTAAAATACTTTTTTTCCCCACATATCGTAGTCTTTATCTACTTATTCCTAGAAAGTCATTTTTCCGTGTTTTCCAGTTCAGTTAGATTCTGTTTTGTAAACATGTGACTGGACAGGAGACATCTGCCCTCTTAACATGAATTGATGAATTGTAAATTAATGATGATGATGAAGAATGAATGAACACAGGTTGAGGAACCGGTACATATTTTTCTAACCAGGTAAATGATTTATACCTCGGCATCTGTGCGCTTCAGTAGGAATCATGGGACGAGGGCTGCTGGTGCTCACAGGGGGAAAATTCACTTGTCTCAGCAGTCTATAGTTCAGCCTGTCCGCCCACAGCTTCATCTGAAATAAACCTGGAAAAAAGAGAAAACAGCCACGATATCGACGAAATTTCTGCACGGTGAGGAGGACGAAAGTAATTTAGTGCTTATTTTAAACAGACAAAGTCTGCAGGACATTTTCATATCTTTGCTCCATTGTATCATGAAAAACCATTTGGGGACCAGTACTGTATGTGTGAAGTAGGTGGAAGTGAAAAAGCTCCAACGAGTAACAGGCTCTCTGCAGAACATTAGTGTTTCCTCTCACAGCACATTGTAAGGCTGATATAAAAGATGCAGGCTGCCAGGAAGAGAGGGAGTTGATGGATCTGAGGATGCACTTTCTGATGTAGCTGCAGAAAGATAATAGAGATAATAGTTTAGTCCAGGTGAACACTATGATCCGTCTCCTTTTAAAGTTATGAAGTGCAAGGTTTTGGTTCATCAACTCTGTACAAAAACAAAGATTTGAAAACTTTAAATCCCAATAACTTAATGAATTTGACATTTTTGTGATCACACCGATGTCTTGTGTCTGTCTCCCCATTTTTTCCTCTTAGACTGAATCACTTGTGGTGTGTGATGTGGATAAGGATCTGGTGAAAAAGCTGAGGGACTTCCGCTTCCGGAAGGAGACCAATAACGCGGCCATCGTCAGTGAGTACTGGCAGCACATTCTCACACATTCATTATCATCTCTTGCATATTTAGTGAAAGCACTGAAATATCAATTTGTCTTTCTTTGTGTTAAAATCCTCAGCAGTTTGAAGAATTGGGTCACCTTCCCCAAAAGTTGCCGTCCTTCAGTAAAGCCTAAGCCCACGAGCCGTTACTTTGTGGGTTAAAATGCATCATTAACGGTCGCACAGCCTGCAGAGTGGTTGCTGCCTCCTGCTGTGTGGAAACAAAAACGGAGGCAGACACTGCCTCTTTACATCAATGCCCAAATGTATCCAAATTCAGCGGCTGCACACGTCCTTCCTCGAATATTTTTTCGGATTAAGCTGCTTTTGTTTAGTTGCAGTTTTATGTTTGCTGACTTTCCGCTGCTGTTCACTGACAAAAAGGGGGGGGGGGGGGGTTACTGCTCGGATTAAGGCCAGCAGGGTTTATTTTTTTTAAAACAACTAGTGCATACAATGAGTTGGATAGCGAACACGTTGTCTCCAGCTGTTTGTAACGTCTACACTTAAAGGTGGAAGATTAGACATGATAATCTCTTAAATATGATGAAATGTGCTCGTCTTTGAAATGTGTACTCGTTTGACATTAAAGGAAGAGTTCAACATTTTGGGGATTCATTTTATTAACTAGTTTGTCTACGCCAAGCTCTGTCATGTGATTTTAAAAGTTTTCCGAGTGTGTTTCTGATCACACACAGTCAAACCTACCTATAAAATTTAAAAAATTGTAAGAAAAATCATGTACGACTCCACAGTATATGTCTGAGGATAGAGGGATGCTGCGAGGACAGAGGAGTTACATTTGAATACAGCAGGTGGTGTGACAGCGTCGTGTCGCATCAGTCCGAGTATCAAACTCCGCTTAAGCTTTATCCTTTTGACATCTAAGAATCAAAATGTCATTGCTGCCAAATTGGATTATCATAAGCGCGTGTTTGCATGATACCGGCTATTAAAAGCCGAGGCACCAAGTGGACAAATGTTTCCATGCTGCTGCTGCTTACTTAATAATATTATGTTTTCTTTCTTTTTTTTGCCCTTCAGTGAAAATTGATAAAGACAAGCAGCTCGTTATTCTTGACGAAGAGCATGAGGTAATGAATTTGTTTTGTTCTGTTAAATATTAATGTATAATTGCCTGTTTAGATAAGTTTTAACTCATGACATTACACCACCACTGTTTTCTGTTTTAAGGACATCTCTCCCGATGATCTGAAGGACGAACTGCCTGAGAGGCAGCCAAGATATCCTTTGAATGAATGAACCAGTCTCATCTGAGCTGTATTTAAATAACCCCCCTCCGCAGGCTGTGACGTTTCCGTTGTTTGTAACGAATTGGAGGACACAAAAATGACGTCATATAGTGTAGTAATGCAATAACTCGTGCAACCAGACACGATCTACAGCTTATTTTCTGGAATTTCCAAGTTTGGGATCAATAAAGTACATCTAGCTAGCTAGCTATCTTAACCAACCATTTGTCATCATGTGGTATAAATGATGTCATCATAATGTCATTATGATAAAATATTATTGCAATATAAAAAAGTTAGCACTGACTGATTTGGGCATATACAGCCAGTGCAGGGTATGCATCGCCCTCCTCTGATGCTTTTTATTTTTAGATACTTTATCTTTCAATTTATCTACATATTTGTTTATTTTCTTCAATCTGGTTATATGAATTAAAACAATCTATTTTAGTTTTAATTTCTTTTTGTATTGATCATGCTACAATTCAATAACTCCTGCCGCGAAATATGTGAACTGTCCTTAGCACCGGGAACATTTGTCGTCTACAGTTACAAGTACCAACACACTGACGGACGCGTGTCTTATCCTCTCTGCTTCATCTTCTCCAGTCCAGTGGGTAAGAACATCACCAAAATTTACTTTTTTTTAATAGATTAAGAGCAGCAATTAAAAACTACGTAACTGCTCTCTCACCGAGGAAACTTTAAGAAATGTCCCTTCGCTTGTGCTCGGCAGGTTGCCAACCAGAGCAGCAGATGATGTACGCGGGGAGCAAAAACAAACTGGTCCAAACGGTTGAGCTGACCAAGGTTAGCGAGTGTGTGTGTGTGTATTGCTTACACTGATGAATTTATCTGTTGCTAAGACGTAATAAAATACTGGGTTGTTATTCATGTAACACTGATACATATTTGTCATATTTGCCACAGAAGAGTTCAAAATCTGACATCCGTACTCTTTGCTGTGTGCCATGTTCTTCCAGGTGTTTGAGATCAGAAACACAGAGGACCTAACGGAGGAATGGCTCCGGGAGAAACTTGGCTTCTTCGGCTAAAGTCTTCTCCTCCTCATCCAGAGGTCTGGGACGGGAGGAGGATCGCACAAAAACACACCACAGTTAATGTTTCGCTCCTCTTTGTACGAGACCCGATTTAAATAGTGTTTGCAAATGACTCCCTGTTCTCAGTTTTAGGCGTCTTTGTCGGAGTTTAACGGTGTATTGCAATTCAGTTTGTCTGAAGCTTCAGATAATCACAGGAGTTTGAAAAACCTTTTTCTCAGACCGCCAACATCCGTGGCACTGACTCTAAACTTCACCCATGTGGCCGCCTAAAACTGAAAATACTTCACGCGGTGCCATTAAATACGCACATATAGATTTCGATCCAGAAATTACATTTATTATTACGAAAAACAGAATAACAGCAGAAGTCCATTTCGTGGGTTGGTCCTCTGATGATTTGGCCACGTGTGTCCTGTGCCATGTGCATCACAACAAGCAACACAGCGTCTAAACGATATCAGACAGGAAGTTCTTGCCTGTGGGATCCTGTCCCTGTTCACCAGCTGTTCTCCAGCTGTGCTGTCTGTGACTGTCCTGATCCAGCGACTCTCTCTCTCTCTCTCTCTCTCTCTCTCTCTCTCTCTCTCTCTCTCTCTCTCTCTCTCTCTCTCTCTCGCTCACGCAAAGCTCCCTATTTGGCTGTGATGTCGCATCCATCCGACCGCCTGTAAAAGGCCCACAGCACATTTCTTTTTGTCGGATTGAAAGAAGCGGTGTATTGCATTCGTCAACTTCACTTTTTTGCGGATTGACATAATTGCTTTGAATATGCGAGGAGCCACACCCAAAATTTTAAACTCTTGCATCAGGACTGGTCCCCGATTCCCGTTAAAAAGGGTACAATCGGTCTTATCTAAAAATGTGAGTCGCCAAAACAATAACGTGAGGAATGATTACCCCCCCCCCCCCCCCCCCCCCCCCAAATGTGCTTGAACAAAGAGTTTTTTTCAAAGTGACTCATCAGAAATTACCTGTGCGTTTTTAATGGCGGCGAGTATATTGGACGCTGGTCTGCTTCTGTCTCCCGCACAATCTATCCACGTGCCAGTCGTGTGTCTGTGTCGAATTAACACAGAAAGTGATCGTACTCTTCCTCAGCTGAGGTGTTAATTCAAGACAGTTTAAAAGGCATTTTTTTAACCATGGTTTCTGTTTCCTTCAGTAGTTCACACTGTAACCTTCTGAATTTCACCTTTTTTATGTTTCCTTTTGTTGTAAAAAACAAAACAAAAAACTTCCTGCCAGAACATTTGAACAATCACAGTGACAACACAGAGAACAAACTGCTGTTGTCGGTCTTCTCCTTCCGTATTCATTCAAGGGCATTTAAATTATGATTTCACAACAATCTCTCCAGTCTGCAAAAAGACAATAAACACTATGACTATTTGACAAGAGACACTCCTGAGACGCTGACGCTTTATATATGTATGATGTGTTGTACCTGAACAAGCTGACAGAGGCCCTGAAGTGATGTGGCGCTCATCACGCCGTGAGTCCGTCATCACATCGTTTTCATCTGTGTTCGGTGAATCAAAAAGAAGAAGAAGAAGAAAAAAAAAAAACAGTTTTCTACCGTTGTCCTCCATATTCGTCACAACCACATCACACTCCAGGGAACAATATTTCCTCTGAAACATTCCAGACAAGGAACCTCTCGTGACCACAACAGTCTTGACAAACGCTGCACACGAGGCAACGTGGCCTCTTCTTAATCGTACTGGGCTTTCTCTGTACACGTGGGTTAAACTGTGTCTTTTAGGGAGATTGTTCGCTAACATTGTGCAATTAGAGCTATTACTGTTATCTGTGTTTATGAATGTTGTTCTTGACTCTGATGTTAAAGCCACTTTGATCGCCTCGTGGCTGGTCACAGCTTTGAGAATGATGGATGTGACTTTCTCCAAACGCCCGTTGTGCTTAAGATTTGGACTCGGTAGGTAGAAGACGGCGTCTGGTCAATTTACATTTTACCGTACAGAACAGGGTTTGACCAATATATTGACATTTGTGAATTGAATGTGCCGGAGCAGCTCATATTTTGTGCTCATCGCTCTAAATTCTCAAGTGAAAGTATGTGTGTGTTGTAATTAAACACGGACAAGAGCTTAAAATGTCACATTTTTCATAATCAATGTGCTGGAGTACACAGTTAAAACAACAAAACTCTGTCTACTCTGCACACTTATGAACTCTAATGTTTTTTATTTGCTATTTTTAAGTTCTTCCCTGTTTCCCGCTGGAAAACTTCTAAAAATGCATTCAGACCAGTGCAGCACACGAAAAACCTTAAAACATAATTGACTAATACTTTTGCCGCTTTAAAAGCTAAAAGAAGACATCTGAATGCTACTGAACCAGTGAGGGAGACTTAATACTTGACAAGGAGATATTAGCAGATTAATGCAGTATATTGGTCTGACCCTAATAAAGAACGAATGGGCACAAATGATTTCCACACATTCCCTCGTCAGTGTCGTGTCTTATTGAGAAACCAAACGGATACTGAAGGGTTGTGCGCATAGCTTATGACGACACTGCTAAGTCGACCATACCGGTGCCTCGTCTGACTTTTTTTGAGGGTCATAATTATGTCTGTTTTGATTTCATCAGAAAAATCAATGATGATTGATTAAACTTTTTTTTTCTTCAACCCTTTTTTTTTTTTACTCCGAGAGCCATCTTTTTTTTCTGTCAAAGTAGAATCCGGGTTTTTAAGATATTATAGAAAGATTGTATTTCTAAAGATCTGACTCTTGATGTATACGCACAATTACACCGTTTCATTTAAATCACATTGCTATGTCAGATGATAATCATATATGATTTACGTGTCAGGCAAGGTTTGATCTAACAGGAACAATGGGATATAACTGTAATCACTGGTTTCACTGTCTACAAATAATGTCAGCTTGATATCTTGCTGCTGTAGCAGAAATAAAACAACGTGGCTAATTATTATTATTATCTGTAGTGGTATCTGTCCATACTTGAGCTGATGCTTTGCTTTAAGGATAAAGGAAGATTTATGGACCTAAACCCTTTGGGGATTTTTAAAAAGCTCACAGCCGACCTACACCAAGCTGAAGTGTAAGGACTGTTTTGTTTTTTTGACAAAACGCAATACGGGCAATATCACTTGAAATGTGTGCAATGTGCTGCTTGTCGATGTGAAACGTACTCAAAAACGTGTTTAGCTGTTTTCTCTTTGTCTGGGAAATTCTGAAAACCTCTAAAAATGTGGAGAGCTACTGTATAAGAAGTGCATGCTTATAAATGTGTGTCTGAACAGTTTGCATACGTCCGACACAAGTTTCCTCATGACATGTTCATATGATTTGCGTTCTTTCAGAGTAGGGAATCTATCTTAACTTGTTAAGTTAATTTGACTGGAACAGTTGCATCTCAAACATCTGGTCTCAGCGTCATTCTTACTCTTTATCTAAAATATTTACAGACCAACAACTCTCTTCTTTTTTATATTTTCATGGAACTTGGATGTAACTGCTGAATCAAAATATACAATTTCCCCAGTACAAGGATTATTGTAAAAAAAAGGGTTCCTTTTGATTTTGAGCCATGTAGCAGGTTTTGTCCTTAGGATCTAATAAATTTCCCTCCTACGCTTTGAGCCCGTTATAAATACATTTTACTTCTTGAGTCTTTTTCGGTAAAACTGCAAATGTGTTGTTCAGCTTTTGATGTCCTCTCTGAACAAATGCCTATACTGCTCTGCTTCTTTCCTTTTTAATAAAAACATGCCCGAACCATGTATCATAATCAGCTGCCTCATGGCATCGGTGAAAGTTGAGATATTTGTATTTTTCCCATACTTTATAAAAGTGTCCGTTGTCCCATTGTCCAAATAAAATGACAGTGATGTTTACCTCTGTTTTCAGTTGACTGTTGTATGCGGAACATGTGCATATCAAATTTTTAAGATAAAATTTATTTTATTGAGCCCCCGTAGAGGAAATTCAAATTTCACAAGAATAACAGCACAAGGGGGAAAAAGTTATGAGAAATAATATAAGAATAGAAAACAGAATCTTCTCAAAGATAAAATGGAAACACTAGATACAATAATGACAACATTAGGCCAAATGTAATCTTTTGCAGTTTGATCTTGCACTGAAATGGAGAAAGCAACAAGTAATCTTGTATTCAACTGTAATAGTAACTTGTAAGTACATGTGTTGGTATTACAGGGGCAACACAATCGATATGTGTAATATATATTGAAGTGTATTTTTCCTTTTTGTATATTTTAGTACCTTCAACCCTGGAGTGCTTAACAATAAAAAGGGTGTAATAAACCCCAAAATAATAAAACAAACCAAAATATATATTCTTGACACTACGGAAAACTCAAGAAAGTGCTAATTTTGGAAGGATGAAGTGCGTGAATCTGTCCAGCAGGTGGCAGTAATGTAACAACAATGACGCCAGCGAGATAAACACGCGCTGAAGAAGAAGAAGAAGAAGAAGAAGAAGACACCGACGAACGTGAAATCGGTCGCCGAGCTGCTGCTGCATCATCCGCCAGTCGAGCCACGAACCAGCAGACAGAACCGGACGTGGGGGAGAGGAAGAGAGAGAAAAAATGGCGTTCACATTCGCGGCCTTTTGTTATATGCTTGCTCTGCTGCTCACGGCGGCGCTTATCTTCTTCGCTATCTGGCACGTAAGTACACGCGTGTAGACAACTGTCGACCCGAGACCGTCGGCCTGTAGCTGGAGGAGCGAGGGGAGGGGAGGGGGGCTCCGGTGACGGGGGTAGCTAACTGTAGGCCAGCTCCGGCAGCGCCGATCTGCACACTGTCCGGATGGGACGCCCGGCAATGGAGCTCCGTAGAGCCGAGCTGTGCGCCCCGTGCCATGTAAACTTTAACCAGTCGTTCTGGAGAATGAATGGAACACACCCTGTCAGTGGCTAAGCAGCTAACCATAGCACTTTAAACACGGAAGCACCTTTTTTAACGCCGTGTTCCTCGTTGTCTGTTGCCGTTGTTGCCCTTGTTGTGAGCCGCTGTCCGGTCACAGTAAACGTCCATGTCCACGCTTAGCTTGTCAAATTAGCATTGTTCAGCTAAGTAGCTCGTTGGCTAGTTAGCCGACCAAGCTAACGAACGTTAACCGGAGACCGTGGAGGGACAAACGTCAGCGATGCTGTTGTCACCCGTTAGCTCGATCTCCGCCAGTACCAGTGTTAGCTTTAGCTTTAGCTTCGGTGTCAACATTGTGTCGCAGATTGTAAACTTTTTAGTTTATGTCCGTGAGTCGTTTTGGTTTAATTTTGACACATGACAATTAATAATTCACTTATTAAAATATTCCAGAAATAAATCTGGGGACAGACAATTAACACGTGTAATTGGTGAAACCTTGCTAGCTTAGCATAAAGGTAATTTAAAAAATAAACAAAAACAGTTGACGTCATGCAAAGAGTGTCGTGCTTTGTCAGTGGTGCTGAAAAAATCTGTGGTTAATAAATCTATTATGGAAATGAACCTAAAAAAACAATGTTGATTACTAGAACATTTAGTCATTAGTCAAGTAAAAATACCAAACTTAAAGTATTGAAACCTTCTTAAATATGAGGAAATGCTGTTTATTTTCACCTGAATAATAGATTTGTGACTTTGTCATAGCAAAAAAAAAGAAGGATGAAGATATCAATATTGTTATGGATTTTCTGGGCATTTAAAAAAATATATATTTTCCAATATTAGACTAAATTATTAACAAAAAAATAAAATACAGTAAAATTAACCCAGATATCCATAACGATAACAGAGGGTGTTTTCTGTATGGCAACATTTTGCAATAAGTATATGGCATTTTGAACATGCTTCATTTTAATATAAAGAATGCTGCACATTTAGTACAACACGCACGTACATCACTCTTGTGTTCAGAGCTGCCCGATGTCAAATTGCATTTAAAACGTACATTTTATATGAAGTTCATTGTTGCCTCTTCTTCCTCCAGATAATAGCATTCGACGAGCTGAAGACCGACTACAAGAATCCTATAGATCAGTGTAACACTTTAAATCCGGTAAGTGACCCCGCGCCACACCTGACACACACCTCCTCCCCCCTGGCCTCTTTGACCGCATGCAGATACGCTCTGGATACGATATTTAATTTGTTTTAGTTTTTTTATTTTAGATTTGATCCGCCTTATCTTGTCATTTCTCTGCACTGTTTTGCTAAATAACCTGCCTGTTGTGAATTCAGTGATCTTGTCAGCTGTCAAAACTCTAACGCCTTTTTGTTGTTTTGTTTTTTTCCCCTAATCTGCTGTTTTGTTTTTTTTATTTGTTGTTGATTTTGTTTTTTTACACTTTGTTAACGGCAAAAAAAAGACAATTGAAAAGGTCAAAAAGATTAAAAGAATCAAAATTGCATTGAAGGTTTGTACCAATCTTTTTAGAATGCTCAGTTCAACTCAGTCCGCAGTCTTGTCATTTTGCACGGGGAAGTGTTTGCAAACGTCTTTTCAGTTAACTAATCTCAGATTCTAAGGCCAGAGTTCAACTCGGGATTAGACGGCGTGCCACCTGCGCCCCAGCGTCTCTACTTTCCTGTTGTAGATTTTCTTTGTAATTGCCCTGATTTATCTTATTTTTTTCTGACCATTTTTGGATGTTATGGATTTCAAGAATATTAGTTATTCTCTCTATTCTGCCACCCTCAAAGTGCCACTTTTAAATTCAAGCATTTATTATATATATCAGAATTAGCTTTCTGTCAAATATTTAAGGTTTGTGAGGCCATGGTGCCTGTAAGAAGCATTAGAATATGAAGTAGTAATACTAGTAGATGGAATATCCATTGTTATTGATTATTGATAAAGTATAGCTGTTAACTGAAAAGACTTGCAAATGCTCAAAAAAATGCATGATATATATTACAACCTACCCTTTGTTTGCATAGTGTTTTTTGTTACTGGAACAGTAAAATCCCAGTAAACTGAGAAACACAGGTCTTGAGGTTGAGACGACAGTCACATGACACCAGGCCTATACACTGTCACTGACCCACTGACAGAGCTTACAGTATAGAAATCGGGTAATTTGATTTTGTAGCAAAGTGGATACTTTCAGCTGTTGTTCGAGGTGTTGGAGGAAATAGATTTTATATCCCAGCGCTCTTATAAGAAACGTTTCTTAACGCGTCACCTGATCGTTGACTTTTCTTGCTGTTCGATCCAGCGATTAGCAGCGCTAAGCTAAACTAGCTGTGTGTGAGCTCAGTGTTGGCTCTAACCCTACACCCATCACCTGCGGTGTTCAGAGCAGATGGCCGCAGAATCCCAACACACTCCAGCTCAGCAATAATCGCGGCCGCCGATTGGTCCGTAATTTCACCAGTGGGAGGAGTTTGTTTAGTGAAAAGCAATCGGAGCATTCCTCCGAATCTAATCTGCGATCCACTTGACTGTGCGATCTGCTGTTTTGACTTCTCTAGTCGTTTTGCGTGTGGAACACTCAGCTCAGGTGGCAATTTAATTTTGGGTTTTTTTGTGCTATGATCGTTTTTTTTGTATTTGGCAGCACAGTGCAGGATTTCACAGTGCCCCCCCTCCTCTTTCTACATGCCCCTCACCTTTCCATCTGTGGGCTGTTGGTCCCCCCCCCCCCCCCCCCACACACACCTCTCCCAATGCATGGCTTCCATGTGGTGCCTCCATCTGCCCCCCTGAACCCCGCACCAGTTCAACCTGAGGCAGGCTGCTGCTGCATCGACACTGCTAGCACTCACAGCATGGTCTCGTCCCCCCCAGTCCGTCTGTCAGGGAGCGTGACGACGTGTACGCTCGCCCCTCGCTTGCAAGAGATGTCGATGTTGAGATGCACAAACATTCTCCAAACATTCTTCTGCGAGTTTGTCCCCGATGGGTTTCTGTCTTTTCACTTGTGGCCAGACTTGATGATGCATGACATATAAGCAGGGTGGGAAATTAATTAACTAACCTCCATGAATTCAACCAGCCACTAAACAGGATTTACCACAGTCATAAGTTTGTGGTAAAGGTTAAAACATTTTACATGATCTAGTTGTACGGTTCATTATGTTGCCATATCAGACGGAGGATACAATAGGGGATATAATACAATCAAAACAATAAAGGATACATAGTGACTAAGCCTCACAACGGCAGCTCATTAAAAGACACATGAGTGGGGGTCATTTTCAAACCCATCAAAATTTTGCAGGTGGCATGTGTTTAATTTTTCACCCTGGTTTTGTTACACATTTTATCAAATCAGTGCTTGACTGAGCAGTTTTTGAATTTCTCTCCTACAGCACGATACCTCACTGACATGTTTGTGCATATTTATTATATATAGTGTATGTCATAAAACATGAAGTTTGGCCTGACAGCAGGTTAAAAACATGTAAACATAAAATGTATAGTTAAGTGTTTGCACAAGCGTACTACTTGAGTTAGTATTTCACTCCTTTGCTGAACTCCCCATGGAGCTGCCTGCAGTTTTTAGATTTCTGGTTCTTTAAATAGCTCCATTTTCTCTTTTATAAAATGGCCTCAGTGCCAGTGAGAGTGTAGCTCGATGCTGTATTGTCTCGTTCTGCTTTAAATTCTTACAGCTCACTGTATTTATTACCTGCGGCTCCACACTTGGTAAATAAGTATTTTGTGTGGACAGCCGAAGAATATTTGCCCTTTATATTACAGTCACTAAAGCGGTAATTCAGGCTGGTGAGAACGAGTAAGGAGTTTTTCCCGACGGTGATTCTGACATTTCGTCCAATTTCTCTCTGCAGCTGGTGCTTCCAGAGTATCTCATCCATTTCTTCTTCTGTGTGATGTTCTTCTGTGCGGCCGAGTGGCTCACGCTCTGTCTCAACACACCGCTGCTGGCGTATCATGTGTGGAGGTGAGTGTCCTGACAGTGAGGAATCCATCCATCCATCCATAGTGTTTGGTCCATCAACACGGTACACAAAGCAAACAAGGTGCATGTGAACGCGTCCCTTAAGCCACCTCTGTCACTTCACTGTGGTGCAGGTACATGAGCAGACCGGTGATGAGCAGCCCTGGACTCTACGACCCAACAACCATCATGAATGCCGACATTCTGGCGTACTGTCAAAAAGAGGGCTGGTGCAAACTGGCGTTCTATCTCCTTTCCTTCTTCTACTATCTCTATGGGTACGTCTTTATTTTAATGTCTTGTACTAGAATTTATACAGGATATGTGCATCACCTGGTGCATGTCCAATTTGTGATGATGGGAGAGATTTTCAGTAAGATGAAAATGGCCTGGCTACACTGATCCGTGCGAAATATTTTTTCATTTAAGGAATAGTTAGACATTGTGGCGAATTGGAAAAATCACTTTCTTTCCCAGAGTTGGATGAGAAGATCGATACCATTAGTCTCAGCCAGCAGCTGGTTAGCTTAGCATAAAGACGATAAACAGGGGGAAACAGCTAGCCTGGTTTTTTGTCCAACGATTCCATCGTACATTTTCCAAAATGTCCCTTTAACTGTTGCCATGATTAAGGTCACATTTGCCCCCGTTTTAATAAAACGTATGAATGTCTATTTCTCACAGGATGATCTATGTGCTGGTGAGCTCTTAAACCGGACGATGGAAGGAAGCGGACCTGCATGTACAGTAGACGACCAGACGCTACGACCTTAGTGCTGGAACACTGGACCTGCTGGAGAAGACCCACCGCTCAGCTACTTAAGACGCCATTTCAAGCGGACGAACTCTCAAACCCCATCCTTCCCCCCCCACACACACACACACACACACAGCGCAGTGTCATTTCGGTCAAAACATTTAGCCCCGTTTTTAAGAGGAATATCTTGGTCGCAGCGTTCTTTTTCATTACATTCTAGTTGAAATTTTATGGAAAATATGGACTAAACCTGAGTGGACAACTTTTTTTTGGTTTTCTTTTAATTGTGTGGTGATTTTTTTGATACTTGGGGATCTAAAATAAAGTTTGTTTTCATCTTGGTTCCCAACTTTTGAGTGTTTACAAAGTTAGGCAGACTTAATTTTTCAGGTGTGAACTTCTCCGAGAGTCTGAGCTGTGTCTCTCAATTTGCGTTAGCTTTTTTCCTGCTAAATTAGATTCTGGGTGTTAAAGGCAAAATGTCTGCCTGCCACGTGATTCATCACCATCACTATAACGAAATAGCAAAGTGCAAACGAGACTCCTGCTCTTGCTCACGGACACATAAGGTCTTAAAACAGCGAGGGGCTGACGTGCGTGCATGGGTTATTATCACTTAGAGAAACGTGTTGCACAGCGACAATCGTAGTTTGGTTGTCACGACATCAGTTTTCCGACCGTCTGATGTGTCGTTTCCATACTTCAGACCCCATCTATCACGTGACGTCATGTAACCCCCTGCTGATGAATAAATAAACGGTGATGTTTTTATGTGTGAATCCACAGTAGAAAGCAAACGTGTGTGCGACCCGTGTTTGTGTAGAATCACCTCCTCCCGCCGCCACAAGGCGTCGATAAATCATAAAGGTGGACTCAACAGTACAAGAATCCTTTTTCAGCATTAGGAAGCGACAATTCTTAAATTCTCTGCTTTCTGCGTTTGTTCTTTTGGTCTGAAGCTGCTGCTGATGTGCCATACTGTTGAATGTACCTTGTCAAAACTCCTTATCTGTTTGTCATTGTGCATTTTGTTTTATTTCAACACCAAATATTCCACCTTGTTAGAAAAACAACTCCAAATTTGATTTGTTTTGTTTTTTTATCTCCAGGATTATCAAACACTCCTCCTCAGTGTTGCTCATTTCAGGATTCATAAAAAAATCTGGAAAGTGATTTTTTGTCTTTAGAGTCGAGGCTAATTTTTCCAAAATAATACTAGAGTATTTATTACCATTTTTTTAAATGTGAAAGTTTTATCAGGGAAAGGGGGATGATCATCTGTCACATAAAATGACATTTTTTATGTATTAGATCCCATTGTGTCACATCTAGGTAATGACAACTTGAGTTTATTTGAATCTAAATAAATCTATCCCACTCTTTAAAAATGGACTGGAATATTATTTTAGACAAAATTAGAACAAAAAATGAGAAATGCATTTTTTTAAAATTGTTTTATCTAGTGGACGTCATGATTTTGTGCCACGGGACACATTTAAACTTCATGGTGCTTAAAATTATTTATATTAGGGAAGAATTCTATAAGATCAAATATAAACTTTCTTTTTTTCCTCTGTAAAACATTACAAACTTAATGTATATATATTATCAGATTAGTGTGTTGGACATTTCTTTCATTAAATCTCCCTTGACTCATGATTAATAATCAGAGTTCAATATCGCTGCTTTTATGATGTGATTCGTGTGGTTGAGAAAATCTTTTTGAATCAGTCCTGCTGCATTCACAGCTCCATCGCTGCAGCAGGTGAACTCATTTGATATTGTCAACATTTCATAAAAGAAACCTCCACATGTGACGTCATATTATGAACTCACTGCCAACACAGACTTGAAACAGCATTTCTTCATTCAAGTCTTTATTCCATTATGAGGAAGAAAAAGCAATAAATTAAAGACTATTCTGTTAAGGTGCAGCCACAAGAGAGAATTTTATCACCAATAATCAAAAGACAAGTCACCGGACAAAACACGTTTTTAAGAGATCGATATTTCCCACGTGTAAAGCGTCGATCACCGGGACACGGAGCGCTCTGTGGAAACCTCTCTGCTCTCCTGGTACGCTGCGAACCTCTCCCGAAACTCGTGGAGGAAGTTGTATTGCTGTGGGAAAAGTAGACTTGAATCATTAGTTTGCTACAGATTTTTTTTAAGCACCAAATACAACAAATACAGTCAATGAATTTACAGTTTCATTTAGGAATCACGAAACCTGTTCGACGTGGGCAATTTTATTCACGTTTGGCCGCTGAGAGGAAGAGAAGCAACCGCTCACCTTCACCGTCTGTATCGCTCCGCCTCCTCGGTGCTCCCTGAGGATCTCGATGGCTTTGTTCGCCGTCATTGTGGAGGAGAGCTGGAGCAGCAGACAGGCGGCGACTGAACGGGAGAAAACACGACAGTCGTGTGGTCAGAGACAGAACACCCACAGAGAGGATTAAGCCTTTCTTTGTTTTTTTTTACAAAAATGTCAAACTAAAACATGACTATGTAGAAAATTGTAAATAGAAAATTCTTACTTAATCCAGAGCGTCCCAGGCCTCCATAACAGCTGAAGGGGGAGACAAAACATGAAATTCCAAATTAAATCCACAGCTAATGCGTAGAACTGTGAAAATACTGTAGATTACTGTCTTGTGGTTGTGTAGGACTCTCGGGGACTTAATCCAAAAATTTACAAGTAACAAAATACCTAGAATATTACAATAAATAAGACAAAAGGTTTTATTGGCTTTTACCAGTATTAATATATTTGGTGAATCTGGACAGCAGTGTTCATGTTCTTCCTCTCTTGTTGGAGGCAAACAATCGAGACAGAGCATGACTTCCCTTATGAAACTGTCTGCTAGAATAAATCAAGCGTCAGAGGCCATTTTCTGTTCCGTTTTTACCCCGAGCAAAGAGGAATATATACCAGTAATTGTGAAATAATCTGTACGTTTGACACTGGTTCCACTCACTGGATCAGCGTCCTCCTGCTGTTGTCCAGGCCGACCTGCAGCTCCTCCAGGATCTGGCAGCACTGCCTCAGCTCGGGAGCGTCTCCGTCTGGGAAGGGCGCGTGGTGAACGGTGAAGCCTCGCTGCCGGTAGACCTCCAGCAGCGAGGGAACCCTGTACTTGTTCAGTTCCCCTCGGGTGCAGAAAACGAACACGTCCTGCACGCCCTGGTTCTGGAGCTCCTCTGGTGACGAGAGACGCAGGCAAACATTTATAATAGCTCTCAAAAGATAGAATCTATATTTCTTAAAATTACCCGAGACAGGTCTAAAAAAAAAAAAAGAGGTACAGAAATATATGGCACGTGCAGGTTGACCTCTGGCCCACTTCTTTTTGTTTTTTGTTTTAAACTTACAACTTTCTAAACTCAAGGTTCATTTTCAGAAAAGAAGAGGACTCACTGTCTTACATCTATCAATTTATGAAAATACATGTAAGTGCTCTTTTGATCAAAAGTTGTTTTTTGAACAACAGGAAGGATCCAGTTCATCTTACCGACGTCTCTTTGCAGACTCCGGCGGATCTCTTTGTATTTGCAACCTGAAGTCAGAGGAAGGACACTTTTACATCGAGATGATATAAAACAACAACATGAGAAATAACAAGGGCAACAAGTGTCAAATGATAAACTGCAGCTTCACCTGGTAGTGCACAAATCCCAAGAAACTGTGAGCACTCCACGATGGACAGAGGTAACCTTAAAGACAAAATATAAAATATAAACATCACACAGTTTAATGACAATCTGACAGAACTCTTTTGATCCTGAATGAAAAAACCACACACACATTTTGTTCAAGACTAAAAACAAAACTCCTAAAAACATACCAGGAGACGTGGAAGGGAGTCAGCTGCTCCGCTCCGATCTCCTCGTCCTCAGATGACGAGTCAAACTCACTCGTCCTCATGGCTTCAGTCTGAAACACTGTTGGGAAGGAGAAAAAAAAGGAACAATATTGTAATTCAGTGTAGAGTCGCTCCACAAGCTTTCCACAACTGGACAGTGGGGCGGTTTATCTCGTTCTTCCTGACGGACGCTCTCAAGCTGTCGGACTGGGGAAGCGTCTGTGAGCAGCAGCCGTCTTCTCTCATCTCCACAGAGGAACAACTGACGCCCTGCGAGACGGATCAGGAAGAGTCCTGGTGTCTCCAAACTTACTGTGGCGGCCGTGCTCCTCCTGGGAACACTCAAATCTTTCAAAATGTTTTTATTTGTAATACCCTTGTCCGGATCTGTGCCTCGCCAAAATGTCCACAGCGACTTCCTGTTACTTCAAGAAACTTTGTTTTTGTCCTGAAAAAAAAATGCAGTTGGACCTGTGGGACCTTGTGTACACACACAGACACGTGTGTGTGTCTTTTTAAACTTTGTCCAATCAGGTCTAATTTGCCAATCGAGTTCCCAGACCAACCTGAAGGATCATTAAAGCAAACAGGAAGTACCTGACCAACACAAGAGGGAGAGTCTGACGTCACTCAAAAGCAAAAAAACAACAACAACAAAAATAGGCAATTTTATCCTTTTTTAAAATTAAAAATACAACAAAACGTGGGTCTGAATACTGTCTGAAGCCACTGTGAGTTAATGAGTCATGATAAATATCACTCCTGGAACTTATTTAATAGATTTAGATCCTAATAGTGTATTTCTGCTCTGTGGGCTAATGGCTAACACACACTTACACCATGACACAGCTAACGTTAGCTGCGCGGCTCATCGGTCTGAACGAAGCCAAGGTAGTTTTATCTGAACTCAACCAGTATTTACAAAAGAATGTACAACATCATAATACAACAGAAATGTATATATGCGCCTGAATAAACAGTAAAAATCCACGTCGTTGTCATTGTTTCTCACCAGTCACCATCTGCTCCTCCGCTGCATGTTGTGACAGCTCCGTCCGCTTCGATTTGAAAACTCGGCGAGCAGCCAATCACATTCGACGATTGGCTCTTGGCCACGCCCCTCTGCGAAATAACGCAGCCGTGTGTGCGTGGGCTCGATTTACCTTCCGGAGTGAATTCACATGGGCGGAGTTAAGTTTATGTGTTATTTTTTTTATAAAATGATGGTAAACAATACAGCTATCTTCATAAATAAACACAAATAAAGAAGTAACAGAATAAAAAAAATTAAACTGAATTATAACAATAACAAGAGATCAGCAGTGAAAACAAAACAAAACACACAAAACAAATAATGCATTATAATAAGTATAAAATGTTATAAAATGGAATTGCTCAAATTCAGTACAAGTACCTCAAAATTTTACTGAAGTTGGCCTACTTACATTTATATATATAATGAATTATTTTAAATTATTATTTATTTTGTCATACAACATTAAAGCTCTTTAATTTTTTTCTTACATCTTATTAATGTTTCATGGGAAATCACTCACAATATTTCACAATATTGCAATATATGAGCATGTGTACAAAAAAAAACCACATAAGCACCGGAAAAAATATTCATATTGAAACACAATTTAAATTTATAAAACATACTTCCTTTAGGACATTAACATGGACCTGACTCCCTCAGTAAATCACAGAGCTGCTCTGCTCACTGAGCGTCGTGCAGGACATCTGCTGTCTGCACAGAGCAGAACACAGAGGAGACACCACCAGACCCAACTGCCTCCAAACGCTGCAGATGACTGAAGAGTAAAAAAAAACAACAGGAGAATATTAAGGATTTTAAAAAATTCACTGCATCTTTCAAAATGTCTGGGAGGAGGAATCCTGAAGAGCTGTGATTGAGGTGAGTTCATTGTGTGGCTTCCTTTTACATCATCTGTCTGAGCAGTCAGGTCTTTGGTTCTTCTTCTTCTTCTTCTTCTTCTTCTTCTTCTTCAGGTGTGGAAATATATAAAAAGATGCCTTTAGGTAGCTGCAACATGTAAATCTCAGTTGTGCAACCTACAGTAAAAAAAAGAAAGAAGTGATTTCTACATATTTTGTTTCGTGAAGTGGTTTAAAATGAACCCAACCGAGCTGCAATCCATCTATTTCGACTTTACTTGGTTTATTTACAGTTTTTAAATACACAGCATATTGTATTTTGCAGTGGATCTTTTTTTTTTTGCTGATCCGTGCCTTGTCCTTCTGTCGGCACACTTATAGGGAGGGATCTTGGCTCCTGCAGCCATTTCCCCTGCAGGGCTGAGAGCTCTTGGCTGGCTCGACACTTCCTCAGCAGAGGGGGCTGCTGGCAGGGGCAACATCTGAGCAGGTAGGACCACGAACACACAAGAACCACAGTCACTGTTGGAACATGTTCATTTAAAACTCGTACATAAGCTGTGGTGTGTAAAGTGTGGACAGAAGAATTATGTGCTTAAAGAAAACCAGAACAAGTCAAATCAAACTCCATGCAGAGATTTAGTTTTTGTCTGTTTTTGTAGAATCTCTGCGAAGCTTTTTGGTTAATAAACGGGTTCAGGATTCATGTTACTGAGAGGAACAACAGGTGGAACTCTCTGCTTTGTTCCCATTGTGCATCTTCAACCTCGTCTGTAACTCAATCCATATCTGAACGGTGCTAGAGAACTTGCTTTTCTCCCTCTTAATTTTCTTCTCTTCACAGTTTCCTACAGCTGGAGGAAATCCTATACGGCACATTTGCTGCACAGTTGGAGAACATTAATCACCGAGTGTTTGCAAACATGCTTGTTTTTGTGTGTGTCTCTCTGCTCAGGTCATGAAGCCCCAAGAGGCCGAGCTCGTCTCCGAGATCTCCAAGGTATTCTGAACCCACTCCCTTATCTGCTTTTCTTAAAGACACAGGTCACTCTTATTATTTGCAGCAGATGGACAATAAGAGGCACACATTCATCGATTCGATGATCCTGCTAACTCCAAAAAAAAACAAAAAACAAACCAATTTGCTGCTGTCCTGTCTTGTGGATGAATCTAAAATCCCTGACGTGCACATGTTCCTCCTCAAGTTACAATGCATGGTGTCGGAGCTGAAGACGGGCTTCACCAGCGCCCTGATGGAGCTCAGTCAGATCCAACATGGAGACACGTTCCTCAGGGAGGAGCTGGAGGAGAACCGGAGGAGCTGCCAGAAGAAGGCTCTCCGCCTGGAGGCGCTGGTCGAGTCGCTGAGGGTGAGACTCCACAAATGATACAATACATAAACAGCAACACAAACAATTGAAAGAACAAGACACTGCTGGGATGAATATTCAACCTCTGAGCGCAGGGACTCCTCTCAGGACACAACTGTACGTCCCTGAGAGATGTGACTCACATATTAAAACCATGACGCTTATTTAGTTGCAAAAAGTTTACTCTCAGTGCTTTTTGTCATTTTAACAGGAAGAGCTCGGTGTGATGCAGTGTCACATCGTGCAGCTGCACAGTAACACACAGAAAGCTCAGCAGGACGGAAAGAGCTCCACGTCAAAACACAGAAAAAGGTAAAGCTCACAGGCACGCTCACAGGCACGCGCACACACGCACACACACACACACACACACACACACACACACACACACTCACACACACTCACACACACACACACACACACACACACACACACACACATAGACACATAGACACACAGCAAAGACCAGTCTGATATTAATACACATTTCAGAATAAGTTTTCAAATTGCATTAACAGTGTTGAATGCCACATTTTCATTGTATGTGATTATGATACCTTGGTATTATCATTTATATATATATATATAAAAAAAAAATAAGATCACAGTGCAGGCGATTGGCAGCTTCTGTGACATAATAAGAGCCCAAAAGTTTAAGGAAAAGTAAAAAGACAAAACGACGGGAAATGAATTGTGGATTTGAACATGATACTGTCCCACAAGCCTGCAAAGATAGAATACAAGATGAAGGCTGGGATGATAGACGACACATATTTTGCATGTAACAACAGAGACGTGCAGAACTGACACGTTGCCACATCTGTCCACTGTTGTGTGCAGCCGTGAGGCAGCAGCGGAGGCGACCGCTGGACGGAGTCGACGTGAGTGCGAGTGTTCGTCGACTCCGCCTGTCGCCTGTTTGTCCCGGGGGAAGCTGCTGCTGCACTGCTTCCTGCAGGGGCTCAAGGCAGGACTGAGCGAGGGCACAGGTGAGCCACACGGTATTCGTGGCCTGTTGCTACAATAGTTGTGATTCCATAGAGAGCATATCCATCCATCCATCCATCCATCCATCGTCCACCGCTTTATCCATTTAAGGGTCACGGGGGGGCTGGAGCCAATCCCAGCTAACATTGGGCGAGAGGCGGGGTTCACCCTGGACAGGTCGCCAGCCTATCACAGGGCCACATACAGAGACGGACAACCATTCACTCTCACATTCACACCTACGGTCAATTTACAGTCTCCAATGAACCTGACCCCATTCTGCATGTCTCTGGACTGTGGGAGGAAGCCGGAGAACCCGGAGAGAACCCACGCATACACGGGGAGAAACATGCAAACTCCACACAGAAAGGCCCTGGTTGGTTCGAACCGGGATTCGAAACCCAGAACCTTCTTGCACGTCATATTTATTTATTATTACATTTGCTGCTTTCGATCGTAGCCATTCCCCCCACACGCATTTTAAACAGAGGAAAACCAAAACGTATGATCGTGCATGATCCTCAAACAGATGCGGAACACCAGGAGCAAGCTGGAGATGATGTCATGGGAATAACATCAGAGATATGCAGTGGTTTCCTTCTTCTTCCTTTGTTTTGCAGTAGGCAGAAGAAGAAGTGTTGCATCAACCCTTGAACATTGAGAATCAACATCACTCAACAAACACAAACTTGAACTTCATCTAGAGATAATAGAAAGTAAAAAAAAAGGAAACCTCCTCCCTTGAGCTGTCTGATCGACAGATGCTCACCAAGACGTGCGCTTACAGACTCAAACAGTCACTGTTAAAAAGCCCTTGTTTCAAGGTGAAGTTAGTGGACGATGGTCTTTCATTTCAGTCCCCATCAGACTGGACGGAGAGCTGAGTCATGAACGGAGGACATTTGAATACAGGAACGTTGCGGGTGAAAAGGCCCGCGTCGCTGAACGTGAGCTCTTCTCTGTGCAGACGCTCGACATCAGGTGGCGATGCAGCTGCTGCACTCGGAGTGGGAGTACGTCTCCACCTTGAACCAGCTCTACGACAAATACAAGACGCCGCCCGCTCACCAGATGACCGTGGAGCCGTAGTAAGTGATGAACAGATCCCACGACTAATCAGACTGTAACTAGAACTTAGTTTGTCCTCCTGCAGCTAAAAAAGAAAGGGTAGAAAATGACAGCAAACTTGTCTTTTTCTTGCATGTGTCAACGTTTTCCTTCTGCTCGCACAAAGGAGAAAACGTCCTCCTGCTCTGTTTTGCTGTATAACGCGAGATATGTTCTTCTCCCCTTCAGTCAGACGTATCAGAAGTTTGTGGAGCAGCTGTTACAGCGACACCTTCTCTTCAGAAACACGCTGCAGGAGCGACTGTCGGCCGAACACTGGAAGTCTCTGGTCGGAGACATCCTGGTGCAGCTGATCGGCCAAAATGACGTGAGTGGATTCATTTGAAAATATATATGTATGTATATATTTCAGTCCCACGGAACGTGGGAGCTCATATTCGTCCCGATCTGTGTCCTCCAGACAGCGTTTTCAGACATGTACCTCGGATACACGACGACCCTGGCGTCCTTCCTCTCGCTGGAGTTCAACCGTCTCAATCAAATGGAGAAAGGCCACAAAGTGCAGGTATTTCACGCGACAGCATTGACAGAAACGACTCACTTGTTAAGTCCCCGCGAGACCTGACGCGCTGATGGATCGATGGGTCGTTGCCTCCTCGTCCCGCAGGGCGGCCACACGGAGACGGAGGAGATGAAGCTGCTCTCCCTGCTGCTGGCGCCCGTCTCTCGGATACACAGCTACCTGACTCACATCCAGGTGAGTCTCCCGGTCTGCGACAACACACTCACCCTGAAGCTGAGGAGGAGGAGGAGGAGGAGGAGGAGGAGGAGGAGGAGGAGGAGGAGGCTGAGCTCAGGGCCGGACATCTGAAAAACAAAAAACGATTCAGACCAGAAAATAATGTTGATGTTTGTAGGCCAAACTTTTAAATTCATTAAAATGTCTACAAACGCTTTTATTTTGGCAGCTTTAGAAACTGTAACTGAGATATTGAAGGACAAAAACACATGCAGTTCATTTCTTCCTTATCGATGACATTTTTCACACCTCGCTCCTTGCGGGCAGAGCTTGCTGCAGTGGACGGGTAAGGAGCATCCCGACTGCAGCCTCCTCCTGGGCACCGAGCGAGCGCTGAGGGGGACTCTGTCTCGCTGTCATGTGATCCTGGAGGAGGACGTCCGATGGGGAGAGGGAGGAGGTCAAAGGTCAGAGCATCACTGCTTACGCGGCCGATATGTTCTTACTTGAAGTATTTCTTTTGGGGCGTGTCTGTCTGTGCTTCTACAATGTTTGACTCCCGAACGGTTCTTAATGAAAGTTAATATACCATTGAATAAAGGTATTTTTCCGCACGCTTGTACATTTTGGGTGACCAAGGTCAAAGGTCCAGGTCACCAGGGCCAAATATTCCAAAAATATATTATCTTATGTATCTCATGAATCAACCGACGAATGGTGATGGGAGAGATGGCGTTGGATATTCTTACATCTGATTTGAACCATGACGTCATCTTCTTGCAGAAAAAATGATTCTGACGTCATCTACCACATTTGACCTTTAAAGGTCAATGGATACAGTACCAATATGAGTAAAAAAAAAAATGTTTTGAATGGCCATAACTTGGGAATTTGCAAACAGAATTTGACTGAAGTTTTTCTCAGGTCCTCATTCAAAAGCCTTACGGGTTGATAGAATAAAATCTGTAGAGAACTTTAAAATGACGTCAAGAAAAATTAGGGCATTTTTCTGCAAATTGCCATATGCAACGATACGTGAATGTCTGTCTTGTTGAATTTGGAAAGCTGTAAATTGACCTCCGATAAAATAAAGATGACCCATACACAGAGCTTATTCAAACTGTTATTAACTCATGAGATAAATCTAAGTGTAGACAATGAATAATAATAATAATAATAATAATAATAATAATAATAATAATAATAATGATCTTATTCATCCCTTTGTCTGAACAGCAGCTGCTCTGAAGCTGTGGCCGGTGCTTCATCCTCTGAGTCTGCAAACTGCTGCAGCAGAGATGAACAGAGCAGAGAGTCTCAGGGAGCAAGAGACGAGTCCAGCTCTGCTGCTCACAGGTGAGTGTCGCCCTCTGCTGGACGCGGACCGTACAGCAGCCGTTCAAAGTTTTTTAGTCCCTGCTTTCGAAGCAACTTTTATTATCCCTTAATTTCAGTACAACATGATTATAGACTTGAGCATCGTTTGGTTTAATTTATGTGCTTTTATTGTTGTGTGTGATGAACAGACAACAAGGCCTGTTGCTCAAAGTCCGTGCTGGTGGGAAGTTTCAGCATCCACAAAAACATCTGAAACGTTATGGTAAATGGTAAACAGTTACCATTTTGTTCTACGTCGCAAAAGACAGCGGGAAGTTGTGCGTCACGGTTTGATTTCGGTGAAGTGTAAAGCAGTAGGCATGCAACTGGCTTTGTGCTTCGGGGTGGGAAGTGTTAATCCCCATCATCATCATCATCCTCATCATCCTCGTGGAGTCGTGACTCACGTTGGTGTGCAGACAATTTCCAGTAAATGAAGCAATAATGTCTAACCACGTGGTGTTAATCTGCCTTTTGCGGGAAGCACTGTGCAAAAAAAATGTAAGTATTCATATTAGAAAAAGAAGAAGCCTCATATGTCCACTGTCCTCCGTCCCTCAGAGACAAGCAACACGCCGCCCGCCTCACGAACGGCGTGGACGTCCACCACGGGATGCGTGTGGAGTGCTGGTCCTGCAGCCCGGTGAGGAGGAGGAAGGGCTGCGAACGAGGCCGCCAGCCGGCCCGGGACTGTGGACACGCCAGCTGCTGCTGCCGCTCCCTCCTCACGCCGGACGCCGCGGGACGGGGGGAGAACAGCGACTCGGGCCAGGGCACCTTCAGCCAGCCCACGGGCAGAGGCACCACCGAGCTGGACGCAGCCCTGGAGGGCCGCAGCCTGGAGGGCCGCAGCCTGGAGGACGGTGAGACCGACCCGGACGACACCTCGGCCTTCGACTTCTCCTCCGTCACCTCCTGCAGCCCCGACGGCACCCTGCGCAGGGACACGCCGGGCAGCAACAGCGGGGAGGATGAAGAGGATGAGGAGGATGAGGAGGAGGAGGAGGAGGAGGAGGAGGACAGCCAGGTGCCGGTGCTGTTAAAGCCATCGTACAGTCACCAGCAGCAGCAGCAGCAGCAGCAGCAGTCGTCTCCCAGGGAGAGAACTGTGTGTCTGAGGTGGCAGATCCCCAGATCGACCCCTCACCCTCCTCTGAGGACCGCGGCGGGGTCGTCCCACGGGAAGAGGCTGGTCAGCGTCAGGAGAGGCTCGCCGCCTCCACACCTGAAAAGTGCCTTCAGGCCCATCTGGGACGACCCGTCCAAACAGGTGTTGCTGTTCCCCATCACACACAAACACAGGGTTGTATCCCAACTGGTCCAGAGCAGGAGGTTGCAATGCTCTCCTCACTTCTCTGCCTGAAAACACACCATAGAACAGACATAGAGAATATTTTATCACATTACAACTGTCCTATAGATCTTTCGATATGGCTCACATTTAGTTTCAGCACCCAATTATTTCCATTATCATTTGGTCTATAAAACATTTTAGTGTATCACAGGCCGAGGACGATGTAGTCGGGTGTTTTATTCTATTCGACCAACAGTGGAAAACCTAAAGATATCCAGTATACCACCAGTATACAACCACTAAAACATAAAATCCTCCGATTTTAGAAACAGGAACCAGCAAATTTCTGGCCCTTTTTTGCTTAAAAAGTAAAAAAATGACCAAAACAATTTGTCGATTATCAAAAGAATTGACAGAATACTTATCAGCTCCTCTCTGACCGGCCTTTATAAATGAAATAAAAAATTCTGAATTAAATAATATCTGTCTTGTACAGATGTAACTAAACATGTCACAAAAAAAATTGGATGAATAAAATTCAATCTAGAAGCACATTTTTTTTTTTTTCGAAATGTAGAAATTTTCACTTTGGTTCCCTCCAGTGTCGAACTAGCGCAACAACACTGTGATAAAAGAAAACGATCAGTGTTTCGTAATGATCAGGGGATAGATTTGCCAGATTTTTATATTTCATATAAGAAAATAAATAGGAAAATGATCAAAAAAAATTAAACCTAAAAAGCCATCAAAACAGTTTGTTAGATGCTGTGACCATATAAATCTACATACCTACTGTGGTTTGTAGATGTACTACTCTTTTCATGTCAATCAGATTCAAAATACGCAGTATTATATACAACAGAGTTATAGATTAGAACAGGAGGAAACAGCTCGGTGACTCAGAAGAGACACATTTTAATAAGAATGGTCAAAAACTCTGGACCCTACACTTCCCTCAATGCAGCCTGGCCAAGGTTCCTCCACTGTGTTTTTTGTTATAGAGTTAATTTCTGACACACGGTTTTCACTTCTGTGTGTGTGTGTGTGTGTGTGTGTGTGTGTGTGTGTGTGTGTGTGTGTGTGGTACAAACCACGACTGGTGAAGTTATGAGAAACAAGGAGAAGGTCCTCCTAACCTGAGGCAGAACGTTGTTCATCTTCTCTATCTCCAGAAACCACATAATTATCCCATCTTAAATCCTTGGGTGCCATCATTTCCTGACATCTCTCCGTCAATCTTCCGTTCATTAACTCTGTGAAACTCTCTCTCTCTCTCTGTTCTTCGTGGCTTCAGGTCGACTCGGCTCCAGAGAAAGAAAACAGACAAGGCTTCGTACCCATCCAGGCTCCGACGAGGCAGAACTTTCACAATTTCAACCCGAGCAGAGAAAACCTGAGGTACGGTAAATCCTCATCAGGCTGAACTATTCAGTGTGTAGATACAGTAATGGCACTATTACCTCTCTCTCTTCAGACCAGGTCCGGCTCAGCAGCGCGGGAACCCCACGGCGGCGACGCTGTGGGACGACAGCGAGGACAGCGAGGGGCCCTGCAGCACCGTTTGACCCCCGGCGTCCTCCTCAAGAGACACGAGGACTAAACACTAAAACACAAAACACTGTTGCACACACGCCTCTTTAAGTTACGACAAAATGTGTGACTGAGGAGTTTTTCTCGTCTTTTCCACGACACAAAGAATAATGCATGAATGAAAAGTCACTGAAAGAAAAAAAGGGAATTTTTGTTTGATTTGCTGATAAACCTTAAACGTGCAGAGTTCTTTGTTCGGCTGTTTGGTTCTTCGGGATAAAACTTTGACACGAAGGATGTGGATATTATTAGTCTACAAATACCAAAAAAAATACCTTTTTAATATTGCAGACCAGCACATTTCCTTAACTGGAGCTAAGACGATATCAACATGTCTAAATAAAAAAAAAAGGAAATCTTACTTTTAAAAAGGTTTAAGCATTCGATTTTTAAAAAAAATATTTTGACTTTTGCTGTTCACAGAGTTTATGCTAAGCTCATGCTGCCTTCATGTGCTATCGGAATTATGGTAAACACGACTTGCCGACACACAAACGCCCCCTCAAATCGTAATTGCGGCTGGGGAAAGATTATTTTGATTATCCCAGAGTTGGGGATGAACCACAACCAGAAGATGATAGATTCAGTAACGGATGATTAGTATTTTTTAACAGTGCAACAAGTATCAGCTGTTGCTTGTGTACATACATTTTAATCTGTAATCTATTTAAACTTCACTCGATATAGACCAATGCTATTTATCATTCTATCCATAACAGACGGACTACAGTTTTCTAGTGCGGCCGCAAAGTTATTACATCAGCCATTTCAGAATTTTTCAATAAATCCCTTGAACGTGACATTGTCGAATTCGGATCTTACGACCTGCACATGAAGGCAGCATGAGATAAGCAAAAAAAAAAAAAAAAAAGGTGTATGATATTTTCACAAAAGTGTCAAGTGGTCCTTTAAATCCTCGGTCTTTAGGCTGCAGGGAACTAAAAGAAAACCCCAAGAGAAATGAGTAGTTCAGTACAAAATAAGACTGGGTGATTTATTAATCTCATCAAGACCATTAATACAAAGCAGTTAAAAGGCCACATACCATCAAATAAACCGACTGCTGGATCAAGCTGTTTACAGTGCCACCGGAGGGGGAAAAAACAATCTGCTCATCTGTTGGGGCTTTAAAAAATAATAAACAAGGAACAAACAAACAAACAAAAAAAATAATAAAAGAACTTGGCAAAATTGACCCCCAACAATACTGACTTGGGAAAAACAGGACAGAAAATCCTGCGACGACAAAGTGAGGAGAGAGGGATAAAAAAAAGAAAAAGGGCACGAGTGATTTCCATTTTTTTTTTTTTTTTATAAATCTGCTGAGATCCAGCTTGTGGTCATCAGACGTCCTCGGGGGGTTTCTGCCTCTTTACTTTTTGTCAAACAAAACATGGAGGGGGGCTCGAAGAAGAGGTGGCGGAAACTCCCGTCTTTCCTTGCCCCCGATCCAACGTAGAAAGTGAGTTTGACGGCTGCACAGGACCGACTCGCATTTACAAACACGACCTATGACAACCGCGGCTCGTCAACAGTACAGCCTAAAGTGCACAAAGTGTGTTTCTCAGGAAAAACAAAACAAAAAGCAAAACAAAAAAAACTAAAAGTCCAATTCTTAACTATACGCTCAAATACTTTGCAAATCGAATATACGTCTTTCTTTTTTTTTTTTTTTTTTTACATATATTCAACTGCAACTTTTAATACCATTCCAAACCTCTTGTGTTTGATGAGTTGTTACTTTGCATTAAAAAGTCTTTTGAAAAAAGAGGGAAAAAAAGGCAATTAGTAAGGACGTACAAAGTGAAGCACACGTCTAAGTTAAGTGCTCGGCATATCGAACTGTCTCTTTTCTTCTTCTTCTCATTGCTTTAAAACAGGGGGGGGGGGGGGGGGGCGGAGCCGGGGGGGAGAGAAAAAATGGCTTTCCTCAGTTAATACTCCCAGTGGTTCAACTGGAGATTGTCTGTAAGTAAAGTTAGTGACAGTGACCTGTGTTTTTTTTCTTCTTTTGTTTTTTTTTAAGTTGTTTTTATGTTTTTTTTCTTCTATCCGACTGTAGCAGCATTGGATTATTAGGCAATATTTGACTGAACAGATGCGGATGAGGATACAATACAACAGAGGGGGGAGGATGAGGAGGAGGAGAAAAAAAAAACTTGTCATTTTATACAAATTATTTAGTTAGTGTATACATGTTATATATACACAGTATCCACAAACATGTACAATTTCATAGTGTAGCTTTGTTCTAAAACATTACATAGGCAACTTTATTTTTTTTTTTGAGCATTTTTTTTTAGACACCATCTTTGCTTATTTCTGTCAAGTAGAAAACAGAAAAAATAAAAAGGCACATCCGAGCGCGACGCGGGGGTTATTTCAGTCTTTTCTGAAGTGAAACAAAAACCGTTTCAAGCAAAGAAAAAAAAAAAGAAAAGAGGGAGAGGGAGGGAAAGATGAACAAGAAGAGGTTGGGTTTAAAGAGTTCCTCTTTTTTTTCTCATGGGGCTTTTATTGTTTTTATTTATTTTTTTAATAAAAAAAAAAAAAGAAAGAAGGTATTTGGTGCAGCCACTGGGGGGGGCCCACTCAGCTTTGGTGGAGAGGTTAGCTTCCAGTGCTGAGTTTGAATACCAATGAAGAAAAAAAATAGGTTGGTCATGAGGGCTTTTTGGGGGGGGGGGAAGAGCACAGTGTCAGACAGCGGCGCACGTCTGTAACGGTTAAGACATCAGCTGTTTTTTTTCTCAAAAAGAGCTGCTGGAGAGAGAGAGAGAGAGAGAGAGAGAGAGAGAGAGAGAGAGAGAGAGAGAGAGAGAGAGGAAAATGTATTTTCTCTGGTTGTCCTGGATCGGTGCTGTTTGATATATCGTGGCAGAACAACAACAACAACAAAAACAACCACAACCCCTGCTGACTTTGCCCAAGCTTGATGTGCAAATGGAGTGTTTCTTGGCTCTCGGGGGCCCGAGGAGGACCGGTGAGAGCCCCCTGGGGGGTCAGAGGTCACCGCTTTTTGTAAAGGCAACGTTTTGTGGCTGCGGAGGAAAAAAACAAACAATCAAGAGAGTTTGACTCGCGTCTATACAGTCACAGTGTACAGTTGAGTTACGGGGGGGGGGGGGGGGGGGGGGGTGTTCAGTGTCGCCTCCTGTTTGTGTGTGTTTCTGTTACTGTCACATATTTGTTAAAAAAAAAAAAAGAAAAGAAAAAAAAAGGAAATCCCTTATCCCCCTGCATAAAATAAGACTTTGGCAACTGTTTGTTTTTCAGTTAGTAGGAAACACAAGTCAGTGGAGACGTCGGCTGCTCGCCCACCCGCCGCGAGAAGAGCTACTGCTGTGTCTGCGTCGATCGTCAAGGAGAGAGAGAGGTCGTAAAAATCTGAGAGCTGCAGCGGAACTCCAGATGACGTCAATGCCCAAAAGGAACAAAGCATGACAGTTAAGGCTACAAAGTCCCCGGCGTTCACCCCTCCCGGGTGATGGAGGAGTGGGACGTTGGGGGTCAAGTTAAGAGGAACAAACGTTCTCGCTCCGGAACAGAAGAGACAGACACAAAACACCCGACTCCTTGTTGTTTATTAGCTGGCACACCGGTGTGGGTTTCTCATTGGCACAGAGGGTTTTTTTCTTTCTGATGAAGGCGGAGCTACTGATCACCTGAGAGGCACAGCGGGGGTGTGACGGGTTCGATGCAGAGGAGGCGGGGTGGCGTGGAGTTAACAGTATGTGGCGCAGTGTTTCTTTTCCGATCAGTAGCTCGGGAGTTTACTGTGTCGTAAGTTCCAAGGTGACAGTTTTTGAGGATTGCATGTCAGGGCCACCTCTTGGTGTAAAAAAAAAAATATATATATATATATGTATATAACAGAGCAGACCTCACTGGATGCTGTCGGCGTTCTCCACCAACGAGAGGCCCTGTAGCGGCGGTGGCGGAAGCAGCTCCCTTTTGTATGTCTTTGGTGGGAGTTTGGGGAGCTGCGGGTTGGAGTTGTGGCGCGGCGGGACGGGCGGCGCGGTGATGGAGATGGGCAGAGGGCAGAGGCTGTTCTGGCTGGCGCTCAGGGGACAGCTCCGCCGGGGGATGCGCGGCGATGGCGTGCTGGGCGGCGTGTTCGGGGAGCTGGGGATGCTGCTGAAGTCCCAGTGGTATCGGCCCACGGGGGAAGGCTGCAGGGGCGGGTAGTTGATGAAGATCTCCGGCGGCCGCTGGGGTACTGGCGGAGGCGTGTCGGGCAGGGGGTCCCGGGGTGGCGGCGGGGGCGGGCTCGGCAGGGGGCCATCCATGGGGGGCCCGTTGTAGACTGGCGGGCGAGGCTGGTTCCGGGGAAGAGGTGGGGGCAGGCGGGGAGGAATCGCTGGAGGGCTGTCGGACCTGGAGCTCAGCTGAAACACAGAGACACAGACGTCTCAGAATCAGAACCGGGTCAAATCAAGCTTTAAGTATAACGAAACATAAGTTCACGATACAGTGTGGATCAGTGGATCAGGCCAAAACTTGACATTTCGAGTCACATCTTCACAAAAAACACAATTTAACAATATCTATCAGATGGAGATGGGAATGCAAGTTTTAGGGTGAAACAACATATAGGTGGAGGGATTGCAATCTTGTATTTACTGATAGCAGAGACACTCCTGTTTTATTATATGCTTAATGTCAATAAGCGACGCTCTCTGCTCTTACTTTGGCTTCAGAGATCGCATCTTTCCTTCGCGGCGGTAGAGGCGGCGGCTTGAGCAGCTCCTCTCCGAGCTGGTGGAGGCTGCCGCAGGAGACTGAATGGAACTCTGGGAAATGGAAAAAGCGACTCACTAAGTGAGTTTAAATAGGATCAAAAACAGTGTCCTGCTCGACGAGTAAGAAATTTCTGTAAGCATGAAATATATATAAAAAAAACTAAAACAAAAACTCCCACACTCACTTGAAGGCGGCAGAGGAGCTGGAGCAAATATGGAGTTACTACCTGTAAAGATCAGAAAGGAAGATGAAGAATTTCACCAACAAAAAACACAATATTAAGTCTGATATTCCAGAAACTGAACAATGGCAGGATTTTGGTCGCTGTCGCCTGAACTCACCGCCGTAGGAGCTGCTGAGGTCGTGCTCCATGAAGACCGAGCTGATGTCAGAGGAGGCCGACTGCGGCGGCGTGGGCGTGTTGGGGGAGGTTGGCACCGACGCCGACGCCGGCGTCTCTGGCTCGGTCTCGGCGATGCTGCGGAAGGTGATCTTGTGTGGGGGCTCCCTCTCCAGGGCGACGGGGTGGCCCTTCAGGGTGCCCGAGGTAGACGTTCGCACAGGCCGGATCCCCGGGGATTTCAGGTTGTATATGGTCTTCCTGGGCTGCAGGAGCAAAAGAAAAAGACTTCAACAATGACAACTCTTTCTCTGAGAACAAACTACTTACTGCAGCTTAATTCAAATGTTTCTCTTAAATAAAAAACTAATATCTTGCCTCCAAAACACGACTAAAAGTCTTTGGGGACAAATTGTTGACACTGCAGCGGATGACGTGGTGAGAGAGTATTCTGCAGACTCACCCTACTCCCCCCCCCAAATGTAATTTGATTTTTTTTCCCCTTTGTTTTTTTTTATCCGCATCTCTGTGCACAAGACACCAGTGGAAACTTGGTATGAAATAAAATCTGTCACCGAAATTGTCCCTCGGAGCTACGTTTTATTTTTTAAACCAAAGAAACAGTCCCTGTGAAAACTGATCAGAGCCAGTGATATTGACTTTGGAAAGAAAGAAAAAAAGATGTTGTTGTTGAATCTTGTTACACATAACTTTTCAATGCATTTTTTACCTCCATTTTACTGAGGAGGCAGCAGAAATCTAAGGTGGGTTACGCCGCTGACTTTGGTACAGAAGGTCGGGGTTCGATTCCCGGGTCAGGGCATGGCAAAAACAAAAACAAAAAATCCAGTGTGGGCCTTAATGCTACCTGCCGAACTTTGATATGAATCAAAAATCGATTATTTTAAAAGTCGCTTTGGACAAAAGCGTCAGCAAAATTAATGTAATCTATAAAACAGCTGTAATTTTTATGTATATTTACTTTTGAAACTACTGAAAACATAAATTTTACCACCATCACTTAATGTAGTTTAACTGTAGTAACAGAAGCTTTAATATTTTTCAGTCGGCTTCTTCTTGGAGGCTTTTAAAGTAAGTCTAGTCTAGTCTTCAGATGCTATCTTTATTTAAGCTACGACTAAAATCCATGTCATCAAAATGGCCAAATTTTTAAAGAAGTGTCCAAAAGTGGTTGATTTTCCTCCTCACTGACGATCAAGATAATGGTTTTCTAAAGTAAGTCTATGTTTGGGGACTAAAAACACTCACTGCCGCAATAGTCTTACAAACACACTTACGAATCGGGGAGCCTGCTTGCAGTTCCGTGGCTCGATGTCCATAGACGTTTTGAACAGGTAGTCGGAAAACTCCTTCTCACTCCTGTTGCCCATCGGGTTCAGGTTCTCAAAGAACCTCTGAGTGGGAAAGACAAGTCGCGAGGTCAGAATCGGACTGAGAAGTATAGGAAAGCACGCACATGGTTTGCGGACATTTCTGGTCTTCCAGTATTTGCGTGAAAGAACTAGTTAATAAGACAAAATAACGCGAATGGAACGCTCACCCTGATGTCGTGCTCCACCTTCAGACAGTACGGCTGGTTCTGATACTGCTGGATCTCTCCCGTGATTTCGGCCACTTTCCTCCGCTTGCTGAAGTTGATCAGCTCCTTGCCGTGGCGCTTGAGGAAGTCCGGGTTGCCTTCCTCCGTCTTCAGGATGTTGGTCAGATAGATACCTGGAAATTTAAACAGCAAAACAATAAATAATGGACTCAAAATATACAGGAACCACAGAAGACATTTATATACGAGTGTAACTATTTTCAGACTTTGTAGTGTAGCCAAGCTGTAGATGACTTACCAAAGAAAGGCACACAGGGTGGGTTTATTGACTTGAGTTTAGCCAAGTATTTCTTAAAATGGTCTTGGCTCAGTTCCACAGCTTCTTCCAGAATTTTCTTTTTCCTCTCTGGTATTGCCTGTGGGCAGAGGAGGAGGAGGAGGAGGAGGAGGGAGGAAAGAAAAAAAGTCCCGATGAATTAGGTTCGGCTTGAGACTGAACCGCTCAACAGAAGCGAAACGCACGTCAACGTGACAAACAGCAGAGGTTTCTGAAAAAAGACATCGGCACCATACGGATTATGAAGTCTTCGCCCTCGGGGCTTCTGTGTTATACAACATCTGATCAGAGTCACATTTAGAATCAGAGCAGAGTCTGCGTTTTGCATATTTGCTCTCTATATTATTTAATTCTTGTCTAAAAACTTTGAATCAGTTGTCACAGTCAACACTTTGATTCACAGTGAAGAAATATTAAAGCTATATGATTTCCCCCCCAGAAATTCAAGGTCAACTTTGCACTCTGCATAAATGTATGTAGCTTTTTTTAATAGTTTTTTCCCTGTATTTTTTATTGTAAATTTGAGCTATTTTTTGTGATACTCTGCTGCTGTAACAAGTCAATTTCCCCTTATCTTATCTCTCTTATCTTAACACAGTGTGAATGTTAATGAATTTGTTCATCACCTGACTTTAACCTTTCACCTTCAACAAAATACGCCACTTATATTCACAACAAAATTATCTGTAAAACTGTACCTGTAAAAAAATCATCTTCGGCCAAAGATTTATGTAAACAATGTAAAAATAAATGTGTGTGGAGATTTCTGTTCATCCAGGTCATAGTTCTCCCAAAGGTGTTGATTGAGGAGCAACTGGACTTGGTTGTAGATTAAAGGTTGTAGTCCACGCTGCTCGGTACAGTGGCTATTTTAGGACATTCTTAAGACTTGAGTGGTGTCTGACTTAGTTTCATCAGTCCAGCGGTACTTGACGTGTGTCAAAGAGGGATAAAACATGAACTGTCCTCGAGTTCTTCCATTTTTTTGCCCAACAGTTAGCAAGGGTCTATAAATAGCAAAGTTGTCTCTCCATTTAATCTTAATTTCATTTCCTCGTATGAGATGAGCTTCAGCTTCACTGCACACTCTTGATTAGTCTCTTTGATCGAGTGGAATTTCTGGTTTGGTTTGAGTCAGAGAGTTTTGGCTGAATTGTTACTGAAACTACCCGATCGCAGTGTGACTCACCTCGAAGGTGTGGTCCAGCCTGTAGACCGGGACAGAGTTGATGGCGCTGACCACCTCCAGGACGCCGTTAAAGTTGTTGAGCTCCTGGAAAACCTGCAGGATCTCGATGACCCGCGACAACACCGCCACCCGCTCCTCCAGGTTCATTGTCTCCACGATACACCTGAGAACGACATGCAGAGAGTTAGGGACAAACCGTGACTCTAAAAAATTAAATTAAAAAGGATATTTGCTTTTCCTGTCAGACTCACTTCTCGAACCACAGCGTGAGGTTGGTGGTGTGACGGATCATACGGAGCAAGTTCGGCGAGTTCTTCTCTTTGTCCTCTTTGGTCCAGACACTGCCGACGAGCTCGGACGGCCGAACAGCTCTGTGGACACAGCAGCGGGATTTTACATTTTCAGAGATTATTTAGATTCAACCTCCCGACAGTCCAATCGCAAGCCTGCACTCTCTACCCTCACCTGTAGAGCTCAGACTCAAGTAGGGTCAGCTGACGGGCAATCTCTATGGGGTGAAGGGTCATGAGGTCAAAGGAGTCCACCTGCCCTGCCCTGCAGATGTGCCACTCGATGGGAGGGGGCGGGCTCTCGAAGGTGATGTTGTGACTGACGCCGTTCGACTGCGTCTGCAGTTTCCGCTTGATGATCTTGTTGATGGACTCCACCCACTTTCTCATCGACTTGCCTAAAAGAGAAACAAATAACAAAACATAGATTCATATTTCTGATGTGGTTCCACACTAATATGTACAGGTAAATTTTATGAAATCTCAGCCTGCGGACTTTTTCTTCAAATTGATTCTTGGGCCAAAATGTAACTTTAATTTTTAACTGTCTCTCTGTTTAAAACATCTTTTTGGGGGGGTTGTTTCCTCATGCACATGGTCTGCTTCACAAAAAAAGATGATATCATTAATATGTCGGATTATGCAGATATGTCAGAATTGTGCTAAGACACAATGTCACTGAACTTAGCCTTTCAATACCCTGGTGTCAGTGCCTGTGAGGCTTTTTCAATGTTCATCATTTTAATATTTTAAAGTTGAATTTTATGACTAAAATTACCTTTCAGAATGATTTTTTTTTTCTCTTTGTATGTATAGTTCAGCAAAAGTAAAGATGATTTAAAATCAAAGAGAATTCTCCAGCACTGATGTAACAAAACTAAATATTTCTGTTCGGGGGAGCGGGGGTAAAATATCTCCTAGCGTCTATATGACCAACCTCTCAGTTGAATTTTGCTGGTGATGTATTCCTCCAGTCGACTTCTCAGCTCTGGGTCGTTCTCAAAGTCGTAGAAATGATGTTCGACCCACTGACGGAAAACGTTGAGAACCCTGCGAGGAAAAGACAAGTTAGACGGTTGACCCATTATACGTACTGTCCCCACTCCATACAAACTTGTTTCAGCAACTTTAAATTCAAAATATCGGTGAAGAAATAAAGATACAAACATTTACGCACATTTGTATAGTGACAAAAGGGGACAGTAGATACCCTGACAACATTTTAGCAAACACAGTTTGATCAGATTCTGGCCGACAGGTCCAGTGTGTATCCCTCACCCTGTTGGGTTGACATTTTTAAAGACTGTAAACCTAAAAATAGAACCGACGGAGACATTTTGTGCTTTAAAAGGACAAGAGTCGAGCTTTAAGAGCTTTTTTCACCTACTCTCGAGTATCCTGGGTTGAAAATAAATGGCCGGATCACATCACAATGTTTACGTAAGAACGGACCACCCAACCAGAAACGACCATTAAATCTTGTCCCAATCAACACTCAAATACTTTATTATTGGTGGTTTTTATTTTTTTTCTCAATCTGTCCCTGTGTTTTCACTACTTGCTGGTTTTGTTGTTTAAAAAACCCCAAAACTGTTTATTACGAGTTGACACTGTGTAGTGTGCGTGACCACAGGATTTGTAGCTTACAAAGACAAACCACCTACTTGTGTTTCTGTGACTGAACTTTACTGCAGCTGTCCTTCACTACAGCAGCGCTGCAGTCCGATACTGAGAGGCTCTCAGTTTCTTTTTATTTTTTTTTTTTTAATGGCACTTAAAGAGACTATTCTTGACTCTGTTGCTCCTTATAAGGGTACAGAGTCTAATACAAAAGTCATTCTGTGGCTCGGCGAGAACATTCAGGCCTTAACAGGAGAGTGCAAAAGAAGGAGCCAAACAACAACAATGCAGGACAAAGAGTCACTGAATCTTTGTGGCACTTTTTATACAAAAAGCCCTAGTTAGGAAATTTTAAAAAAGCTTGTACAGTTTATCTACAAGTCTGGAGGCGTCACAAAGGACCAGAGGCTACACAAGTGTTAGTGACCAATGACCAGTGTACTTTTTACAGAATATTAGGGTCAAAGATTAAATCGAGAAATATAGATTATGGCTCTGCTGATCAAAAATCAGCTCATCTCAAAAACGTCTCAAAACTTTTTGTTTTTCGCTTGTGGTGCCTTTTCCCTAGGTTGTGTTACTTTACGATTACGATGCTTGATTTGCTTTTTCACCGACAAACTTCAATTTCTTCAAAGTACTAAACAAATTGATAATTATTCCTTAGTTGATCCCAAAATTAAAGTCAGTGCCAATCTGTTCTGAACGAAGATCTTGGTAGAGAAAATATTATTAATCATCTATTATTTGTTCAGTTTCTGCTCTTTGCTGTTGGGACCAATCAGCTCAGACAGCATCAGCTCTGATTGGACAGCTGGATGTACCTGAGTTGGACCGGCTGCACGTATTCCTTCCGGAACCTCTGGAGCTCGGCGGCCATCGGCTGATCACCGTTCCAGAGAGCCTGTCGGTCCTCCTCCGTCGGTTCCGGCTCCGGGATCTCAATCCTGACAGGAAAATAACGATCAGTCGAGGATGTCAGGGCAGCCACCGTAAAAAACACATCGCTGACAGCTACTTGTCTCAAGAGAAGAGCGTCATCCTCGGCTCAGATGTTTTTTACAATAAACAACCACTGCGGTGGAGAAGCTGCCGAGAGGGCGAGTGTGAACCGCACCTGTCTATCAGCAAGGTGAGAAGCTCCTGGGGTTTGCAGAACGATCGGTACGTGGTAAGAAACGTGCGGACAAAGTTAGGATCTACAAACAGATAGAAAAGATTAGACAACACTCAACAATCAATCAAGATGCATCTTTGCAAAAATAAACTCTTTCTATGAGTAGCTGTAACGCCATCTCACCGGCATACATATGGTAGGTGAGGCGCTCTATGAGCTTGACTACGGTGCCGGCCTTAATGATGGGAATGCCCGTTTTGCTCTGCACTTTGTCCTCGAACACTATGTTCTCTTCAGAGTCCTGCACAGCGAAGCGGTAAACCTCCGGCGAGGGCAGTCTTAGAGGATGCGCCTGCTCCTCGTGCTGCAGCACCGTGTCCAACATGCGGTCCAGAGTGGAGCGGTACTGCAGGGTGACCAGTGCCGCCATCCACGCCGCCTTGTCCTCCGCCGTCCGTGCACAGAAAACAGCACAGTTCTCGTCTTTGCCTATCAGTTCGAATGCGTGCCGCAGCTCGCTGGAGTCCTCGCGGTCCACGATGCGGATCTTCCGCAGCACAAACTTCTCCTTGAGGCGGTACTCCGCGCCGCTGCCCGACCCCGGGAGCCGCGAGCTCTGGTTGGCCTTGCAGCTGATCATCAGGCCGTCAAACAGGAAGTTGTGCCTCTCGTGCTTGGCGCCCGCCCGTATGAGCGGACCCTCAAGGATGAACTCGCTGCAGCACTGGCCGATGTCCTTCCCCTCCCAGCCGTCGATGCTTTTCTGAATCTCGTTCATGCGTTTGATGGCTAGTTGTTTGCTACGAACCTGCCTGCTGTACAGGCGGTACATGGGCTCACTGTGAGGGGAGGGAACAAAAAGTAAGGCCAGAGAATTCAAGACTGCAACTGCATTTATGCCCAAACTCTGACATAATCTCTACATGAACTAAAACGAATTGACGACGACGAACCCAGGTTTGCGGCGAGGTTGGTGCTTGGCATAGATGCGCTCCACGCTACACTGGAGGTTGAGCAGCGCTGTGATCGCCTGCTTCAGACATTCCATGTCATCTTGGTCATGACTGCGATCCGGAAGTTGCTGCAAAAAAAGAAAAACAACAGAATACATACACGTGAGATATGTTGCTACAGTATAACACATAATGTACAGAATAAATCTGTATCTAAAACAATTTTGACGGGTCATAGCAGGTAACGCGCAGGTGTAACTGGTCCTGAAGCTGGAGTTTGTATCGTGCATGAACAGTTTGAATTGTGAAAACCTGAAAGAACGGAGCTATTCTTCATGTAATTAGTCACACCCCTGCTTTATCCAGTCAAAGTTCTATATAGAAAGCTGCATTACAATAATACAAGTGAGATGCAAGTGTGTTTCTGCAGCAGACACATGAACAAAGAGCTTCAGTGTAAAACGTCTGTAGCAGAACTAGAAGTTAAATTAGAGTAGTTATATTTAGAAGGTTTGCAGAGATATGCTGTTATGATATGGCCAATAGGACACTTTGTTTGTTTCTAGAGCAGCTAGACCTGGTGACGCCACATAACATGTCGGTACAGTACGTTAATCATTAAAAAATAACCGTGTAATTATAGGAGACTGGAGCTGAGCATGTGCCGGGTCGTACCTGTAACAGCTCAAAGTAGTGCATACAGTGGTATACTGGGACCATCATCAGCTGGGGAAGGACGTACTGGACGGCTTCTTTGAAGCCTTCTGCAACTGACTGGAGAGACAAAAACACATCGGACCTGTTAGTAATGAATCAGTGAAGAAAATATGAAACAGAGGGAAACAAACAAACGTATGATTGAAGAGAGATTCACATTTCCAAGCCAGAATTTTGAAAAGAAGCAAAAACAAATATCTATTCTCTTGGAAGTTATAAAACAGAATTAAAAACATACAACTAATAAAGAAATATTAAGTTTTACTTGAATTTTTCACTTTAAAATACGCAGTTTAGATGACTGGATGATGTTGAACCTGCCTGTGTTTCGTCCCCCAAGTGGACACCTTCATAAACAAGCATCTACTCTAGTTACATTCACGTTTTCAAAGCCAGGAAGCAAAATGTGATCACAACTGACAGCCACAATATGTCACAGAATTGTAATATAACCCAGCACGAGAACTCAGAGCTGAAATTCGCAAATGGCAGACCGACGTCAGCCGTGAAGAAAAGGTGTATGATGCTGCGGGGGTGACGAGTGATGTAGGGATGGGAGGAGCGGGCTGACCGAGTCGGGCCGCAGGGTAACCAGAGAGGGGGGCGGTCATAGTATCCATTTAAATCTCCCGTTCCCCTGATAGACGATTCAGAATCAATATGCTAGTAAACAAGGACCTGAGTTTAGATCATGTTATTGATATGTCAGCATCCTGCGGGTTTACAAGTCGTGCAAGGTGCATTCGCGCTGCACATTTTAGACGTATAATAATCATCAGCCTTGGCTCTTAGGATTGATTTGAAGTCGACTTGGTCTGATATACTAGGCGGCGCTGTGGTGCCGAAAGGTTCTGGGTTTTAACATGTCGGCCGGCTAAGGCCTTTCTGTGTCCCCCTTCAACAACCATCAAGGGACAAGTGGTGTATCTATTGGATGTGCAGTACGCACCATTTTTGTTCCTTTTTGACTTAAAGAGCCAGGGCTGCGCCAAAAAAAACAGATTTTTCCCCCGGCTGACACGGTGTGAGGAAATATTTGCAAATTTTAGAAAAAGTGTATTGGATTAAAATCGCTGACTGCCCCTTTAAATTTTGTATATTTCATTGTAGTTCTAACTTAATTTGCTCCGCTTGAGTCACCAACACAATGTCCTTGTAATATCTAAAATATGGAGAGGCAGCGTTCAGTTTCTATGCTCCACATATCTGGAACAAACTCCCAGAAAACTGCAGTCTGAAGTCTGAAGACTTTTTTGTTTGCTGATGCCTTTCATTAAATCATTACTTGTACTGCACTGTAACTTTTATCACCTGTGTTTTTCTCATTTTACATGTTTTTATTTTCTCTTTTTAATTGTTATTATATTTTAATGTGATTTTATCTGTTTCTTCCCAATTGCTTTTAATGTTTTATGTTAAGCACTTGGAATTGCCTTTTGTTGAAATGTGCTATAGAAATAAACTTGCCTTGCCTTGATGACAAATAACGCGTCTTATATTTTATTTACCTTTTTTTTGTGTGGTGTGTTGTTGTTTTTTTGCTCTATTCCGGACTCAATCTTCACACAAACTAGACAAATTTCAAATTGTTTGAAAGCAAACGTCTCCTGATTCCATCTGTGCAAATCATTTTAGGATCCCCATGTCACTGAAACTTAATATACATCATTTGAATAAATCTACCATATTCTTGCCGCATTAACTTTGGTTCATTATCTCTTATTCCCAATCTGACTTTTTTGATTTTGAAATCTACAGAGTTACCTTTACCCTCCCCTGAGGGAGAACAGTTTTGTTATGACTGTAATCAAAAGGGTTGAAGAACAGTAACCTTGTTATTTTGGGCACATTATTTCCAGGCTTGTGCACAAAAATAAATATGCTTGGTCACAGCTGAGAGTGTTATGAGTTATGAACACAAGTTGCTGCTGCGGGTGAGAACAGTTTCACTATAGCTGCATTTTTCATGGTTTAAATGATATTTTTTAGATGGTTTGGTCCAGTTTTATTTACATTGATCTTAAAAAGAAAAAGTTTTATAAATCCAACCTTAACCCCGAGGAGGTAAAATCATCCAGGACCTCAGAAGAAAAAATAAACATAAACTTTATGTATCAGGATCATGTAAGTGGATACAAAAAAAAAAAAAGTAAAAGTTAAATCTTTTGGTTGCGTCTGTCAATAGTTAAGACTAGATAGGGCTATTTATCAACTTATTGATGATATGAATATGATTAATTTGAAGCTCTACGGGCAGTTCTACAGTTTGATGGCACGCCTCCTTTCCGTACTTTTGAACTGATATTATATTATCACGATTAATTGCTGATTAATCAATAAATAAAATAACCATCAGATGTTTAGTTACCCTGCGCAATACTTATATTTCTTCGTCCATCTTTCATTTCAAAACCTATTGATATGTTTACATATTCCGTCATTAAGAATGCCAACGATTGTGTAAATAAAAAAAGTTAAATATTTTTGTCAACGACCAAATTTAAAGTATCCGGGTCAAAAAATGTCTTTATGTTGGTTATGATATGGATGACAATGTGATTGGATAAAATGTATAACATGTTGTTCTCGTGGTCATTCTATATTTTATTGTACCATACAGATAAAATGCTGCTTGAACCCTTGTCGCAGGCTTCCGCCGTCTTAGTTCACAGCTTATTTCCAACATGAAATGCGTTTTGGGCCACAACCACCACCGCTGCTGCCCCCTCCTTCCTCGTCCCAAGGAGAAAAATGGCCTGCAGTGTGGCTGCCTGTTCTATTTTTAAAAGGCGATGTAATTTACCCACAATACCAGACGCTGCAGAGTGCAGGGGCTGAGTGCTCGAGAGACACATCTATCTGACAGAGAGGGAGGGAGGGAGGGAGGACAGAGGGAGGGAGGAGGGATGGAGAAAGTCAAGAAGGATGCGAGTTAGAAAGATGAAGTACATGCAATGAGACAAAAAGCTGAAGGTGGAGCAGAGGCACTAATGATGCCCCCCTGCCAGTGGTTCAATCCCTGCTACAGTAAACGCTGTAATGTGTATACATTTACACCTGGTGCCAAATTTTTAGAGCATCCACATAATGGTTCATGTTGTTGAAAGGTTTAGAAAAATGAAACACAGATGCTAAAACAAGATTAGCGCACAGTGCAGAATCGGGTGCAAGGCAGTTTGATGAGAGGAGTGGAAGGTGTTTGTGTGGTGGGGGGTGGGCAGTTAAAGAGGGGGGGCTGAAAAACCATTACACCATCTGCCCCTGGGACTGCTGATCAACACACACACACACACACACACACACACACACACACACACACACACACACACACACACACACACACACACACACACACACACACACACACACACACACACACACACACACACACACACACACACACACACACACACACACACACACACACACACGAAATACCCTTATTTTTTTTTTTACCAGGTCTAATCAGAATCTAGATTTACACAGTATTTACATAACACATTACATAAACCACAAAACTTGTTTGATATGTTCATAATCAATAGATTGTTATAGTAGTTTTTTTTTATTGTTTTAACTAAGAATTGATAAAATGTTGATATTTTTAAATGTAAAACCCACCAATTATTAAGTCTGGCTTTTATGTAGCCTTTTATTATTGATTATGCATATTTACTTTAGCCACTTTGATCATTATCATTCATTTTATTAAATGCAACTACATATTGACCTTTTACTATCTTAGTATAATCTATTTTGAACAGTACTTTGTCATTTTATTCTCTGTTAATTTTATTTTTATATGCTATTTATAATCTACTCTTCTTTAATTGTTCTCTTTTCAATTTGATACTAAGGTCAATCTCCACTTTTACACTCAAAAGAGCAAAACATCCCGAACACTGCTCAGGAAAAACTGTGCAATCACCAACTGCTGATGAAGATCATGTCAAGATCATGTTAAACATCTTATGTTGGTTTTATAAGATGAAGTAAATCAAAAAGCGTGACTTACTGATCCAGTTACAGACAACGTTGGCCATTATGTATCATATTGTTGGTGCAATTTCTTTTATTTTAAAATGAATACCTTGGCCTTGTTTATCCACACAGTGCAAAAACAAGGCTTCGTTTCTACCTCCTGTGTCCTTTCCTCCACTCTCTCACAATGAGTATATGAAAATAAACACTGGGTTGAGGGTAATCAGAGGACAGTGCCGTTGGTGTTGATCTAACTGGGGTTACACTGATGGTTCGAGGGTAAACAGTGAGGCCCTCAGACGCAGGTATATTGCTGACTTTGCACAACACCAACTGAGTACGGGAAGATGCAGTATATATAGCAGGTCTATTAATATCACGTTTGAATATTTCCAATTAGCGAAATGGGAAATTGGGAGTTAGGAGAGAAGAACATCTCCTCATACTTTAAATGCTGCTGTGTTGTTTGGAGCTGTGATGTTGCCGCTTCATGTGAAACAGTCAGACTGCGCTGCTGGTCTTTGGCCTGAGAAAACACCAGAAAATATTCCGTCTTCAAAGGCTGCCAAGCTGCACCCCGCCGAGCATAATTCAATGCTATTCTTGTGAGGAATGTCCAAATAAAACAATGCGGCAGCAGTGAATAAACTGTACACAGGACGCCTGAATATGTCATGACATGCCCTCAAACGATATCGGGAGGAATTTCACCCAGGCGGCCAAGTTGACTTCAAAGGAAAACAGGAACACGTATTCAAACACCGTTTGCTTGGTGTAAACACTCAACTGACCCACATGTACATTCATATTAAAAACAAACCAAACCGTTTCTCCTTAAATATGAAAGTGTACTCAGTGAAGTCAGTATTACTTCTAATAACTTTCAATTTGAGAATTCCACACATTTCTCTTAATTTGAAGAGTTTGGTAAATTTTACAGCTATAAACCAGTTAAATTTAAGACTTGACCTTTTTGACACCATCTGAAATTAATTTTAAGACTAACCCTGGACTATATATTGAATGGCCACTCATCTTCAAACTTGCATTTCCCCTTGTTCATAAACCAACTAGCAAGAAGTCCAACACATAAACTTAACAAGAAACAGACTGACGAGGCAGCGCATGTAAGGGCAGCTGTTGCTCAGGAATGTGAGTGATGGACAATGCGCTACGTATAGCGTTTAGGAAAGGCAAGGAGTTTGTCGCAGTGACATGCCTAAAAAAATGAAGACCCACTCAATCTGAATTTAAGACAATTTAATATCCAAATGGGCCTAGACCTGGACGCCACGCTCCCATTTTCTGCAAGCCCCTCGAGAGCTAACGAGGCCCAGTGACCAAACGTCTTACCTGGAAGTAGAGGCCGACGGTTGGTCGAGCCATCAGGTTGTTGAAATGTTCGTGGAAATCCCTGTTGAGAATATCCTGAGACAGGGTCTCATAGGGGTCGAACGCCTGCTCCTATAAACACACACACATAGAATAATTCTAAGAGTTAATACTGACATCCAGCAGGACACAATATTCCTACACGATGATCACAAATACTAAAACAACGTCCCTGAATTCATACTTCAATTCGGTTGCGATTAAAGCACTTTATATTGAGATTAGTGGAGGGTAACAGATGAGAGGGAACTGATGAGTTTTGAGTTCTTGAAATCAGAAATTCTCCAAACCTCTGCTAGATCCTCAAAGCAGCTGCCCACCAGAGGATGAGGACTGCCTTCAGCCGTCATCTCCACCGCGTCCTCGATCAGGCCGAGCAGCTTCACCGTCAGCTCGTGGATGTCCAGGATGTTGCTGAAGATCACCTCCACGTCCTGCAACGAGACCACACGCGTCATGTTTGAGACCATTTACCACCTTTCACACTACATGAGGTGAAAGAGGCTGTTTTCAGGCTTGAAAGTCTGGACCACGGCTTGTTTTTGAAACATTGTATCCATTAGATCCGGTTAGTTTTGGTTTCACATTGCAATTGTGCAAGAGCACTAAAGAACTTGACATGACAAACCAAGAAGACTTTTTATTGTTTCGTCTGACCAAATTGCAAATGAATATTCCATCTCCTCCTCTCCTCACGGTGCTACCGCGACTAATTTTTACACTTTTTTTCCCAGGTTCTTTTTGTTCTTCTATGATAATAGCTGCTTCAACTTCCTGTAAATGGTCCGAAGGTCCGAACCGTCCAAACGAACCATCTGTACATGCAAACAGGAACTTTCGATAGTGCCAATTTGTCAAAATACAAATATGAATTTTGTCAACCCGTCTTAAACTGATAAAGAAAAAAATTTCTTAAATTGAAGATTTAGAAATTTTACCATTTAAAAAAACAACAATAATCAGGTCACTTGAGCACAGGTAAACATGCTGAATGGATTTAACTATGAGCATGTGGCAGGGTGTTGCTCACAGTGCTCCCATTCTCAGTCAACGTCCCTTGGCTAAATAAACGCTTAAAATAAAAAATAAATTAAAAAAACAGTAGTGAGAATGAACTCTAAACAACAACAGGTTCCGTTCGCCCTAAAGAAATCATTAGTCAAGCAGATGAGAAACCCCTAAAATAGCACCGGGTGATTATTGACTGCTAAAGTCTGAATAGCGGTTCTGGTCCCGTCATTATCGGATCGTAACACCGTCTTGACATCATCACGTAATTTAAGATTACAGTAACGCTGCGTTTTCGACAGACATAATTGAGGTTGTCTTGGCGAGGGATGCAGATGTTGTTCCTGTCTCAGCGTAATTGCATGTTCTGCATTCCACGGGGCCTCACAAAGGTTTATCCTCCTCACCCAAATGATACCACAAATTACCCAAACCCAAAATATGCAAAAGCCTCAGCTACCCATTAAACTCCCAACTTTCCATTCACTTGTACTCAACCCATAGAGCAACTGTCTAACTTCGTACTCGTACTTTTCCATTTCTTTTTAGGGAAATTTCGAGGACTTAATTGCCATATTAGACACGGGGGGATATCAGTAATTTGTTTCCTTGGTTCACCCTTCTGAGGGAGATATGAATGTCAATTTACTGTTTACTTGGTCAGAGATCATAGTGAGTGCCTCGGGGGGATGCTACAAAAAATTGTTGGGAGCCTCTTTGTCAGACATTATTAACGGCGGCGTTTGCGTACAGGATTATTGCTCCGACTATCAAGTCTTCCATCAGAAAGTGTCTTCCAACTGTCAAATCACAAATGATTTGAGAGTTCATTTAGCACTGGAGGAGCCGTCCTGCTCCACGATGTCGATTACCAGTTAGCCGATTACAGCCCTTTCAGCTGTAATCTTTAAATGTTCTTATGATGGATTTAGCTGCAATGGCTTTGTAATTAGGTTTACAGTTTGAAACCTGACTTGTTTGTTTACAGCTCGGATTTGGAGTCGGCTTTGGCCACAGCTCCCGTACTCAGCACAAGAGTTGTGGATGTCGTCTTTATACTTCAACTTCAGGTTGACATAGTTGTTGTTTACTGTATTCCATGAATCGGGAGTCAGCAATTCTGCTCAACTCTTGTGATCAAACTCTCTTGACGGAGAAATAAACAATATTGAGATTTGGACAGCTTTTGAATTTTCTGTGCAGGTCTTGCTCACCTGAGGCGTGAAGATTTTGGGGTTGGACAGGAAGTGATGGCGGAACACTTTGATGATGAGGTCGAGCTCCCGAAGGTACTGCCGCTCCTCTGCGATTTCAAGCCTCACCAGGTCGTCGTACGTGAGCTCCCCGGTGGAGGACGGCTCCTCCGTGCACTGAGACATCAGGCCGATGTCCTCCTCCTGGTCAAACATGTCCATCAACACCTGGAAACAAAAAACAAAAATTATCAACCGAAGAGGATTAAAAGCATCTCTGTCTTCCTTCGTGATATCCGAGAGAGTCCGTTTCTTACCTTGTCTGCGCACATGGAGACCTTGATGTCCTGTTGGTTGATTTCATAGTGCCGAATGTTGCCCACGTAGTTTCCTGCCAGTTTCAGTATGTCTGCCGATATGTATTCGAGCACTGCCACGATGTAGAGGGAAACGTGGTAGTCGACTTTGTAACCCAAAACCTCCTATTGAAAAAAAAAAATCACAGCAGGATAAATATTAAAAAGGGTCAACCAGCAGTTCAAAATCATCTGTGGTATGTCAACCTGCCTGAAGCACCAGATCAGTTCATGGGAAATTCAATTATTCTGAACCAAGCTGTCAAAACAGTATGTTACATTGGATTTTAAATATTTCCTGGCAACTACCAAACCTTTCTGGCATTCATATCAGAGTGTGAGCATGTCTTAAAAGAATGTGAATACTCATACTGCGTAATATATTTGGGAAATGAAAAAAAACCCCTGCATTTTCCCAAAGTTGCTGAAAAAAACTTTATTACATGGAAAATTAAGCTTAATATTTTTGACGGAGAGACTGCAGGATTCTTCACCTTTAGCAGTGGGTGTATCTTGTCCACGGGGAGAAGTAAGGGGTTCCTCCTCTTGCGTTTCTCGATAGCTGACTGGGCGTCGGCGATCGCCCACTTATCTATAGGGTGGGGGAAGGTTTTCTGGACACGTTCCTGGTGAGGGGGGAGAAAAAACCCATTAATTTCTGTCCAAAAACCAAATAAGTTGGGTTGATATCGCTGGCTGCATTGCAGAAAATTTATTATTTGTGAGAGGACGATTTTGTTGTTGAGATGAAAGGTTGAAACCAGTTTTGGTGCCATTTAACCATTTTGACATATTCTGTCGTGCGGAGGTACCGGCGAGTTCCTTACCTCTACGTCCTGCACAGAGCGCGGCTGGGCCACACACAGCATGTTGAGCAGCTGCAGGATCAGCTCCTCGATGTGCTGCAGGGCGTCCTCCTTCGCCGTGAGGTTCGGGTGGACCTGCTTCTGTACCTGAATGTAACAGGCAAACAAATTTAAAAAAGAGACAGATGGTTAAAAGTGTTTTCTTCAGCTTTCATCTTCTCTTTAAAATTTTTTTTTTTTTTTAAAAAGACGACCATTCACATGATGTCAACTGAAACTGTGTAATAAGTGAAACTGAAGGTAACACCTGGTATGATGCACCTCAGTTACGCTCAGGTCACGTTTTATGACGTCAAGACAACAAGTATAGACAATGGTTGAACACAAGCGCCATTTCTCAGTCTCAGGAGGTCCTCTTGATGATTTCTATTTTTAAAGTTTAAGTAGAGTTACATCAAATTATGTAAAATCAATAAAACAAGTTATCCATAAGGTAGACCCTTAATTTCTCAGCAGTGTGCATGTTGATTTGCAGAGGGAGGAAACTTGATTTAAGCAACTCATCATCACCTTGAACATCCAGTCACTTTGTAGACAATATGACATTATCAGCATTTGGAAATATATTTTATACAGAAGGGAGCGTTCAATTAACACGTCACACAAGCTCACACATCGGAGAGTGAAAGAGTCAAGCAGCAACACGTATAAGAGACAGTGAAAAAACAAAACTGATTTCAAAAAATCTGTTATTTCTTGTTATATGTCAAATATATGTAAATAAAATGTATTTTTTGGGTATATGAAAATGCTCCTCTTTACTCTTTTAAAATGATGTAATTATTTATCCCATACACTTATCAAATTTGATTTGGTGCAACGAGCTAATCTCCTTATCGTATAAAATTGCTCTGGAACTTTAGCTTGAAGTGAGTTGTAGCCGGCAGCAGATCAATACAGCAGGATGCATTTTCAGATTTCAGCTGACAAAGATCAAAAAGATTAACATTTTTCATAGAAAGTGGCAAAGGGTTTAATTTGTTAATTCCTTTCCCTTGGATGATCGTGTGTCCTTGAGCGCACCGACCAAAGCAGAGTTTTCGAACATTGTAAATAAATTAAAAATAACTTTAGATCGAGAGAGATAGAGATTTAGAGATAGATAAGGGGATAGATGTAGTTTATTGATCCCAAACTTATCTATAGGGTGGGGGAAGGTTTTCTGGACACGTTCCTATTTTTAGTTTTCTTATTTTTAGTACACTAAAAATAAATGGACAATTGTCTGTCTAGAAACACATGAAGCGTGCTCAATGTGTTTGTCTGCAGTGACACAGAACTTCACAACGACACTGTGTGGCTACACCCAACAAATCTACAAGCAAAAATCCTGTCAAATCACCGTTTAGGATCATTCTTAAGCCTCAAAGAGGCAAATTTGCAATCTCCAAAAAAAAAGCATTTAAAGCTTTTTCTCGAGCTGATTTATTAAGTCATCCTTGGCAGCAGGACTCCTGGAGGTGGAACCAGACTGGCGGAAGGTGTGGTTTTCAGGCACACACACGCACACAGCAGAGAAGGTGTGGCCTCATCGAGTTGAGGAGTAGAAATAGAAGAACACCTCTCAACAGCAGCCTCCAGCCCGACCAAAAGTTGTCGTCATTCGGGCCGTGCCCTTTTGCAGGAATGCTGTCAGTTGAGATACTATTATAGCACCCAAAGCAGACGTAGAGGGGGAGAAGAAGAAAAAAGAAAAGCTGGAGAGGTGGATGGAAAAGAGAGCCTCACACATTTACACACACACGAGCATGGCATGTTCACGTGCTAGTGATGGAATTACCCTGGCGTAAAGTAAAGCAGGGCATTATGATGACAAAACATTGCCCCCAGATTAAGGAATGTGAGAGGAGAGTTAAAAGGTCAACGCAGACCGGGCTTCATGCATTCTTGTGCTCTGACTAAACAGAGATGCAGTGACAGGCGGGACGTCCGCCTCTGTCAGTTTCACTTATTGGTTTGAGATTTTTTTTTAAATTGTAAATCTAAAAATGTTAGAGCATCGCAACAGATGTATTTCCTCACGTTGTGATTCGTTATCAAAATTCAGATGCTTTTTTTTTTTTTTAAACAAGGACAGATGGAAAATCTGAAGCCACCGCACCGCGTAGGCCTCGTTTATGCTTCTGTACGTCACTTCTGTTTTGATGCACACTCACAAGACCGAAACGGTTATAAATAAGCCACAAGTTTAAACTGTAGTTGGGGGGAAAAAGAAAAAAAAAATCAAAGCAGAAGTAGGTTATGAGATATATCCTCTCGACCGCAAATAGGCACTTGACCAAATTCCACAGGACACCAGGAGCTGTGAGTCACCATACTGAAACTACGGGGGTTTCCCTTGACTTCCATTCACAGAATAGTTGGCCCCGTTTCTCAGAGGCCCACGTCCAGCAAGTGTTGTCTCTCACCAACAAAGTCAGGATCATGGGAGAGACGGAACAACAAAGTAACACACAATTGAATTTCATCCGAATAAAGACAAAATAAAAAGTCACATTTTGCTGTACAATGAAATAAAATCCAGTCTAAAAATCTCAATTTTAATGTGCTCGTGGCAATGAAACTATTAGTCAATTGACAGAAAATGAATCTAAAAAAAAAAAAAAAAAGTTCAGTTCTTCAAAGTGATTTCAGGATATATTTTTTTTGTCTTAGTAAGACAGTGAACTTAATATCTTTGGGTTTTTTGATTAATCTGCAACAATTTTGGTAATGAACTTCTTAACTATTTTTTTAAAAAAGCTTCTCCAATGTGACTGTTTGTGGTTTCCTTAGTCTCATGTGATGTGAGTAAAACAAATATATCTTGGATTCATCTGTAACAATACTTATTATCAGTAAATCATTTAAGTATTTTGTTTTTTTGGGGAAAAGTGACAAGAATTCAGTAATTATATATTCAAAAAAAAAACAAAAAACAAACACTATCTCAATTGAAATCATCCTTTGTCTCGACTGTGAATGTTCCCCAGCTGTTATACCCTCAAGACAACAGATTCACCCGGGGAAGGTGTAGATGTAAAATTAAATTATGCAAAGCAAAATGGCCTTTTTCCTTGTGGGAAGTTGCAGTGTCTCACTGATTATCATAATAAATGATCAACCAGTCAATCAACAACAAAATCAAAAGACAACATCTGTCATTTCAGTGACAGAAAGTTTGACATTTCTGATGGGAATTTGGGAAAAAAATATGAGAACTTATTGATGGTTAATCAGAGCTGATGCAGATGTCGGTAATTTTATGATCCCAATACCAATATGTTCAGCATCACATAGTGACATTTCCTGGAAAATAAATTACACTATATATTCAGACCAGTTCAAAAAATTATATTAATTTTAAACAGGATAATTACCTGAAAAGATTTGTCAATTTGTATATTCGCTGGTCGAGATACAAGCAATCAGCTACGATTGGTTCCCAATTTCATATACGATTGTAAACTGATATTTCAGTTTTCTGCTATTTTCCAGAAAAATCAAGAAAATGATTAATCAATGAAAATAACTTATTTGCAACAGAAACATTTACATATCCCGTCTCAGCCAATATAAACTGTCATTGGCCACTGGTCGCAGTATGTTTAGGTTTTTAAAAAATAATTTCAAGATGTCACCATGGACTATGATTTCATAGATGAACAACTGATAAATCAAAAGAAATAATAATTCAAAGAGAAAAATAGATAATGAAAAGAATAATTTCCCGCTCCGCCACTGGATGTGGGTAAAGATATGAAAATGAAAAGAATCTGGATAATATGGAAGCATCTCATGCACATCCACTTGTTCCATGTTACGGTGTCAGTTTCATGGGTCAGCTCCATTAAGAAAGGAAAGGCTAGTGTACAGGAAGTCCCAGCGCTCGCTCGCTCACTCTCACTTTTCCCTCCTCCACCCCCCCAGCCCTCTGCCTTGTTCTCTACCGACACAGAGCGCTGCCCCCGGGAGAGCAGATCATAGCAGCAGACTGAGAGATATTGATGTGTGTGTATGAGGAGGCAGCGGCAGCAGGGCTCATGCTAGACATGCAGACTGGACAAGAGCCAGAAAGCCAGGATTTACAGATAGGAGAGAGAAGAAGAATGCACATAAGGAATGTTTTATCCTCTGCACCTTGCAGCAACATAAGCGTAACCATGTCTAACAACAAAATATATATATCAGACCACACACGCAAACACTGTTTCAGTAAAAAAAAATTGATCCACCAATGTACTAATGTAAGTAAAAACTAATCACAGTTGCTCTGCACCATCAAAAGTTCAGCAGCATCAACAAACGACCGCTGAAAGCAGGAGTTAACTGATCGATCTGCTGATTGACGGAAATTGTTGATGCAACGATTAGTCGATTAATCGACAACTTGATTGAAAGGATTGTAATCTTTGGATATTGGACGGTTGGTCGAACAAACTATATTTCACCTTGGCCTGTGGAAAATGTAAGAAAATCATGGGGGGAAATTCTGATATTGTTCGATCGTTCTACTCTTGCTCAGGTACAAGATTCTTAGATGTGAGAATTTAATGTAGGGCTGTAACTTATGATTAGTCATAATCATTATCGAATAATAAGAAATCATTTTCTCATCCGATGATTAATCATTTTAGATCGGCAGTGGTTTGCCACTTTGAAAAAACAAACTATTGGAAGATCATGACAAGCATGGGCTCTCTGCAATTATGAGTCTATATTGTGTGCAATTTTCCGACATTATAAGCCCCATAAAAGTGTCTCCTTCTGCAGCAAAAAGCACAAGAACTGGACCGGGTACAGAGCACAAGTCATCCAATATCATCATTTAAAGGGGTCTGTGAGGAACCAGCTCTTGATATGATAAATTTTACAAGAATATGAGTGTTTTAGACACATTCAAGTGGAAAACAACACAACAGTATTTTCATCCACACTGCAGACATTTAACCTCAGAAAAGGATTTTAGTACCTTTAACTGTGACGTTTATGAACAAAAAACACCATTCTATTTTGGGGGATTTGATTTATTTAAAGAATCAAACAGCTTAAAAGAAAAATGAGTTAGTTTTCCATCTCCTGTGGGACCAAATTACTTACTGTCATCATGTAAAAAGCTTTAAAATCTTTAAGTTTGAGCTGTTAAAACAATAATTTGATTAAAAACAAATCAATTTTCTATTAAGCAACTAATTGACCTTTCAGTTAATCAACTAAATGTTTCAGCTATAACACACATACATAAATGTAAAATGTTTGGATTATCAATACTCTAATAAACAGAACAGGCAAATAATTGATTGTATTTACTGTTAAAATGTCAATGCAAATGCTAGCTATGAAAAGTTAAAGTTCAACATCTTTTGTAGGAGGGACACATATTTTTTGTTGGAGGTGGACACACCACTGTTTGCCCACCACTGGTTCAAGTCAAGGGACAAAGATGCAGTCTGTTTTTTTTTTTTTTATAATCAGCTTGCATCCAATGTCATCAGCGGGTGCACGCACATCTCAAATGTAACCGAGTGATCAGGTGTCGTTGTGTGTGCTGGTGGTAAAAGAAAAAATAAATAAATAACAGAAAGGTGGAGGGAATAATAATAGAGGCCGGACGGTGTTAATACAGGGTTAACATTTCTAATTCAATTGATTATTCTCCTGGCTGTGTATATGGGCCTGCATCAGGCTCAGGTTGCAGGTAGTGTGTGTGTGTGTGTGTGTGTGTGTGTGTGTGTGTGTGTGTGTGTGTGTGTGTGTGTGTGTGTGTGTGTGTGTGTGTGTGTGTGTGTGTGTGTGTGTGTGAGATGTAGAGGTGGGGGTGGGGCTTGTTATCAAACCCGGGCATGTGTCACTGTTTGTGATTCATGCCATGACATCATCTGCCATTACAACCAGACTGTCTGGGGAACCATAGGGCAGAGATCAGCTCTTAGACAACAGGCGTGCACGCACACACAACACACACAGACACATACACACACAAAAGAAAAAGAGACATAAACAAAGAAAATCATTTAGACACAGAAATAGAAACAAGTGCAACACAAAGCGTAAGCACCAGGCAACACGTGAACACAACAAGGAAACAATTCACAATCTTAAACACAAACACACACACACTCCCCTGACAAGTAGTGAGACCATTTCAAATTCAGACCATAAAGACAGAAGACGGTTGACTACAGCACGTGGCCTCGCCATGACCCCGGTCTGACCTGACCCAGTGACCCCTGTGTCCACCCATCCTCTGTCTGACCCCCATCTGAGGATGAACTGATGCTCGCAGACCTGATTCAGTACTATGGGAAGGGTGGGGTGGGGGGACCATGTGCCTCATCCTCTTGCACGCGCTCCTCTCTCCGTGGACGGCCCAGGGCGGTCGCACAGGAGGTGCAACCTGTTACAGGGAACATCGTGTCCGACCATCACAAAGCTCATCCTGGAGACAAGAGTATTAAACCGATGACGAGCTCCATGACACCAACGGTGTCACGCTTACGTCAATTACTTTCTATTCATCTCTAATTAAAGGGTGGATGAAGGGCGACATTCTGGTGTTTATTTGTTTTCCCCGAAGTAATTTTTTTATATCTTTAGTTAAACTTATTTGCAGCAAATCCAGAGAAACACATCCACAGAGTTCATTTGGCCAGAAACTAACATTTGATGAGCAACTTTTTTTCCCAATACAAGAGAAAAAGCAAAAACAATCATCACGTTTCCAAAGCTGAAACAACCGAGTGTTCAAATTTTCTTTGTATGAAAAGTTACAGAAAATATGAATCCAGTAGTAACACATTTCATACATTTAGTTGATTGCCAAAATGTTTCAGCTCCAGAATGAATGAATAAACACAGGACAACGCTGTACGCTGCTTTACACAAGACTGCTGCAACAACATCTTTGCAAACTTACGTGAGCATAAACTTGGGAGTGAAAATATCTCTACTCACAAAAGATAGTGACACAAGACACATAAGTCAACATGAATGTCACATCTAAACATACGCAGTGACAAGTAACACAAGCTATTTGACTGAAGTCTCCGACTGCGTCACGTGTCATTTATTTCTGTGCAGAAAACTGCCAGGAAAGCAACCAGCAGAGGTCTTGAGGTCACCGGGTAAGTTAACTTCTCAAAGTGAAAATGTCTTTTATTCAGCCTGACGACAGCTCAAAGATTAGACATTTAAAAAAAAAGGTACTAAAAATAAACCGACACCAAAATAAACTTGAATGAACTTTATAAAACTGGTGTCTGCTAATGTCAGCATTACAGGAACAGACAGCAGCTCAGGATTTGTGGCTTCTTTCCAGTTCACTTAAAAATGTGGCATTATATAGTCTGAAATTCCTCCATTGATTTTTTTTTAGCGGGGGAATTTCAGCCTCCTGGGTGTCGCATGTTTGGGTTTTTTTTGGGCTAATGAAACTTGTGACTGAATTATACAATATTAGTGGATTTTTGTGTGTGTTCATTTTTAGATATGCTCTCTGAACGCTGAACTGTTCATAAAGGAAACTCAGTAAATGAGCCAAAGTAAAAATGAAATCTCAGCTGCATCGGGCTGTGGAGAACATTAGAGTGAGAACTAGAGTGAACTCAGCACACTCAACTGTTTGGTATAGTAAAAGATGTGACAGAGACACTTGCATATGATGTCGTCATAGTTGGACTGGACCTCATTCAGTAGACCCTTATAATAAATCACCCTGTCCGACTCTGAAGTGACAATATCTCTGTCCAGCCGGGATGAATGTTGCCGCAAAACCATCTGACTAAAATAAAAATACAGTCTGAGCTTTAAGTTTTGGCCTGTGGTGAGGTCATCCTGTCAGAATTCAACTGACTCCTCACAGGTTCAGAGGATAAAAGTGGCAACACACACACACACAAAAAATCCCAAAGCATGCCTGTAACCTCACGGAGCAAAGAAGCCCCTGGTGAACTCAGTCAGCAGCGCAGCAGCGCTGTTCAGGCTCAACATGGCAGTGGAATGAAACCGTACCCAGCAAAGCTCTGGCCTTTCTATCGATGCCAGGGAAACAGCAGACCCGGGGAATGCACAGTTATTATTAACACCGAGCAATGTCAGAGGCCGAATGACGCTCTCGCGTAGCACCAGGCACGAGCCGCGGCGATCGAGAATAGCCAGGAGACGAACACTAGACCCTCGTCCACGAAATGTCAGTCAACGGATAGCGTCGACTACACACGACTAGACAGTTGAGCTTCGTGATTTTACCTCTGGCATCAAATTTGACCTTTCATCTATTGACACCTACGTTAGATAAAGGTTTATTCTATACCATGAGGACATGTAAAACTTTTTGATAATTTTTTATGCATTTTCTTCTTTTATTAGACATTAACACTGGAGAGATGACATGAAACGATGGAGAAGGATGCAACAAAAGGTCCCAGACTAGCCGCTAAGTTACAGTGGTATAAAGAAAATTCAGGTATCAGGTGCTGCACACCTTTACCAGGTACCTCATTATGATATATGAGCCGTTAAGCTTTGCAATTCTCACATGTAGAGTCCAAGATACAAAAATAATAAATTCACAATGTAATTTAAAAAAAAAAAAAGGAAAGCAGCAGCAAATCCTCAGGTTTGACAAGCAGAATCTTTACAAATATTTGGCATCTTTGCTTGATGAATAACATAAAAGATTAACTGAATAATATCAAAAGAGTTTGCAATTGATTAGAGAAATAATGTAAGTAAATATAGGCCGGATAAGTCACATCCATCTCATGTATGGGGACAATCCTGCAATGCTTCACCAGCTGAAGGTGGCATGACTTAAAACTGCTCCACCTCCACTGCACAACAGGTCTAATTCTTTTTTTTCCATAAATACTCTGAAAAACAATCTGAATCATTCTCAGGAGGGGTGGAGTCATCCACCGCCGCGGCTCCTTCTGACGAGGAAAACCAACCCCCCAGTGGACAGCTGTGAAAAACAGCGAGTCACAGTCTGTCAAAACCATAACAAACCTCTCTTGCGTCAATCTCTGACAGGCTTTCCCTCCGGCAGTTGTGTAACAAGTTGAGACAATGAAACCACGGCACCGCGGCCCACCACCTGCTCTCTCTCGCTCAGTTTCACCTGATTCATCGCACCAGCTCTGCTGCGCTGCGGACGACAACTGACACAACTGACGGCCGTGTTATTTATAAACATGATGTTGCTATATGGCTTGTTCCATGGCTGGTCACTTCTTTATTGTTACTTAGATGAATATATTAAAAGACTATGTCAACAATGTTTGACAAAGTTCAGGGCCTCGATGCCCAAATTGACAAATGCATTGTTTAAATAAAACTTTAATATAGTTAAATAAAAAAAACTTTCCCAGAGTAGTTCTTGATCCAGAACAAAAAAGGGAAGAATCTTGCAAAAGCCTGCAAAACTCTAAGGCAGAGGCTTGATGAGCTAAACTTTAATCAAAGAAGACGTCAACAAGCTTCAACAAAACACAGCACAAAAAATAGTAATGCAGAGAACTCGATTATGACGTACAGATATGCTTGTTTCATGCTGCGAGAGTAAACTTGGTCAGAAGTACTTTCATCTCTGTTAAGAACACAAATATTAGTATTTCAGACTAGATCCCCTTCTAAAAAAGAAAGATGTCATGCTGTGAGGTTCCTACTGTACAGACTCTGTGTACATTATAAAAGTATCCCTGACTCTATTTGTTATATGAGCTTGGACAGAATAACAGTGGGAAACTATTTGCTATAAATGATTTATTGTTTACATATAATAACGCCAAATATTCCCCAGTTCAAGCTTCTCAGTCGTGAGGTCATCGAGAAGACAAATTATGACGCCACCTAAGGTTTTGGGAGATGGATGTTTTTCAATTATGCTCGGAAAAAAGAGAATAAGATTAATCAATGATCTAAGTTGTGGCCCTCCTAATAAACGCTGGTCAACCGCAGTAAAACAACATTTTTCAGGATTTCTTGTGTCAAGTGATGAGTTTTAAGTTGCAACATAAATGGAGAAACTCCCCCAACATAAAGTGGCTGGTTGATAAAAAGGTGCAGGTCATAATGTAAAGTGTTGCTGTCGTCTGGTTGAACTCAAACTTCCTGCAGGTCACCGTGTGCAGCGCCGGCTGCTGTCAGTGCCATCCTAACGTACCATAGCATCATGAGCTTGCATTTTGGCTGCACAAACCCCAACAGCATGACACCTCAGCAACTGTACCATCTCGGCTTTACACAACCAGACAGAAAAACAGAAAACAAACCTGGGTAGCGCGGGGGGGGGGGGGGGGGGGGGGGGGGGGGGGGGGGGGGGGGATGACGCAAGAAAAAAGGGAGAGAGAGGGACAGTAAAAAAGGAACCGATTCAGGTCAGTCCTGCTGACCAAGGGAGGGACGTTACAATTAAAAAAAAGTTTAAATTAGCCACATGAGAAGGAAGTTGCATTTCTTAGGAAGAAGAAGAAGAAGAAGAAGAAGAAGAAGAAGAAGAAGAAGAAGAAGAAGAGAAAAAAGGGAGGGAAACCTGACATGTAAGCAGCACGAAACAGCTGCCCAAGGGGACGGCGCCTCTGTCGTCTGCTCTGCTGCAAGGATGAGGCGTCTTTACAGTTACAGCAAAATGAGGAAGAGATGAGGAGTTTGGCAGCATTGAGCATGTGAGTGTGTTGAATGAGGTTTGAAAAAGTGTGAGAACTCCCAGGCCATCTGTATTCTTCTTCTTTTTTTTTCTCTTTTACAATCAAACTTGGGAGGCAACATCAACAACCCAGCAAGTTATACATGACGTTTTGTTTAGCAGTGCATCACTGCACTGGACCAGCTGGTGGAAACTGATCAACCTCTTTAGAAAAACACACAAGTCATTATAGTGAACTTGGGTGAGAGACGCAGGAGATTGGTAGATGTCTGCAGTGATGGTTCGGGACCCGCAAACCATCAAATACTTTTTAATTCATTCGATATTTTCCCAGGTTGCTATTGGTTACGTGGGGAACATTTGCATCCATCGCCCATAACAACACAGGGGGTTAATATTCACTTGACAACTTGAGACTAAAGTGTGTGTGTGTGTGTGTCCAGATGTGCAGATGAGACCAGTGCTCTGTCTCAACCACACACACACACACACACACACACACACACACACACACACACACACACACAGAATCTCCACAATGTGTTTTGACAAGAGACACTGGTGCGATTCGAAGACTTTGTGGTGGAGTTTAAAAAACAACAACAACAACAACAACAACAACCAGCGTTTACCTTTCGCAGAGCTTGCACGAAGAGGCCTCTCCACTTGTGACTGTTCTCGTCACTGGAGAAGTCGTATATCTGCTGGGGCTGCATCGCGGTAGCGGCTCCTGGCGTTGCCGTGGTCCGGGCCGAACTGTCAGCATCGGCCCCGGGTAGATAGTCCTTGTTGGGGTGGGTCAGTCCGGGGCAAGGCAAGGCAAGGCACGGTGGAGGGTGGAGGGTGGAAGGTGTGTGGGGTGGGGGGGGGGTCGGGTTAGAAGAAAAAAAAAGTGAAACCGACCGGACTAAAACTACACCGCGAAGTCCCCGGGTCGCGTCGGAGTGAGCAGCGGGAAAATGAGCCACAGAAGTCAAAGAAATGAGCACATGCAGCTCGAAAGTTCACTCGCTAGCTTGGATGCTAGCGAGGCTAGCCCGCCGCCGCCGCCGCTGTAAACACGGGACAGCGTCTAACTAGAGGGGAGAAAAAAAGGAAAAGGAGCTAATGGCTAATAACAACGTTGCTAAGTGTCACACTTTGCTACTTGGCGTCGGCTTGGCGAAAGGTCGTCGAGGAGGCACGTCGGCTTCAGTTTGGAGTCACGACATCGGGGCGCAGCTCGTCGCCCAGTTGACCGCAGCCACAAGTTACGTTTGGTTGATTTCTGCCTGGAACACCTGTAACGTTTAGCGGGGTTGCTAGCGGTTAGCCGGAGCAGCTAGCTGGATGCTACAAGGCTGCCGCTGGCCCTCGATTGCGCCGAGTTCTTTTTTTCTTTTTTTCCCCCCCTTCTTCTTCTCTTCTCTCTATGTTGTGGCACACGACCCCTTCGGCTCCGAACGAGGCACACCGTCTGCTGCGCTGGTCGCCCGGGGTTTAGTCATCTTGTCCGCGGCAGATCGCGGCGCTTAAATCCAACGCGGAGTCGTCGCCCCCCCCTCTCCTCTCCTCTCTCCGGGAACGGCGAGCGGTGCGAGGCACATCTGTGGGAGCGGAGCGGCTGGAGAGCGGTCGAGGTTTCTCTTTTTTTTGGTGTGTGTGTGTGTGTGTGTGCGCGCGCGTGTGTGTGTGTGTGAAGTCGAAGACGTTCGTACCAACTCCGCCGCCTGTCTGCGTCTGCCGCCGCTCTCTGCGCCGCGTCCGCTGTCAGGCGCGCACGCTGCGCAATTTCAACATTTTATTGGACGAGAGAGAAGAAGAAGAAGAAAAAAAAGGAAAAAAACCAAAAAAAAACCAAGGCTGGACTTTCTGTCTCATCCCCACGAAGCAGGATCAGAGTGAGCAGCACAGGACCGATGGCTCATAATAATATATATATATATATATATATTTATTTTTTTTACACTCATCTACTTTGGGAAGTGAGCAGTGTTTACAAAAACACAGCTGGGACGTTATCAAAGGAATTCTATGACTCACACAGACAAAACGCATGTATTAAGTAAATAAAAGGCACTTTATTTTGTAGCATTTGCAGAATCGTGAACAGAACAAACAGTGTGAAGGAAAAAATTGGGGGAAAAAACCCTGAATTTAATTTAGACACAGGAGCTCATTCGGTATGTTTGCTGCAGCAATTCTGCCTCCACGTGGTCAAACTGAATAAGTGCTGGAGTTAAAAAAAAAAACTGATAAAGGTCAAATCTCCAGCAACATCTGTATTAAACAAGAAGCCAACACAGTAATGTTCTTTTTCATTCCACTATTTCATTTCTCTTTGCACCTTAGAAATATTTGTTTCTTATAATAATAAAAAAAACCTTACAATAACATACCAGGTAATGTGAAGTCTATATTTAAGAACTTTGTGGCTCAAACCACAAACATTTATACATTTGCTTGACTTTGAGATTGCTTTTAGCAATGTAAAGTGCTCTATAAATGAAATTTATTGTTATTATTTGCTATTCAGAAATACATATTTTTGGCAGAAAAATAAATTGACAATCGTTTGTCAATCAGAGATGATGCTGAGTTTTTTTAACACAAACATTCTCTGGACATATTCAGAAACATGTGAAGCCTAACCGTAGTTTGCCCTCATATAATATGACAAAACTAGAATATCTAGTCCTGATATGGACATTGGACAAAACTGTCCAATGTCCAAAAAACTGTGAAGTGGAATAAGCAAAACCTTTTTTCCCTCACAAAACTCTGTGTTCTGCAGGTGTAACTGTGCGTTAGGTAAGGAGTTAACTTCCAAAATGAGATACATATAAAATAAAAAAAATTATACCCAATGTCTCAAATGAATGCTTGGTCAAATCGGGATCATAAAAAAAAATCTCAAATTTTAATTTGACATTTTTTGGCTTAAAAATTCCCCAAAATTGATTTACTCCGGTTTTGGGGGTGAAACTCAGTAAACTCTACAATACCCAAACAACAGAATCAAACTGCTCTCCAACTTTGTGGTAATATTCCCATTCACATTCAATACAACAACACGGAAAAGTCGTTAAGAAAAATGACTTTTACTTTGTAATGTAGTGGAGTTGACAGATTGATGAAACCTGAAATAGCAAAACTTCAGTAAAAATAGTTTGGAAGAAATGTAATTAAGTCACAGATATGTCACATCACATGACCTCCCCCCTCCTTAATTAAGGCTCGACGATGCTGACGTAGAGAGACAGCTCGATTCACATATTGAAGTTTTTTTGGTTTGATTCCCCCGTTTTTCCTTTCTGTGTCCACCGCGGCGTCGCTCTACAGCGAGAAGCGGCCCTCCACCTCGTCCGCGATCATCTCTGCGATGGCGAGGGAGGAGGTGGCCGCCGGCGAGGGAGCGTTGCGCACGTGTAGCACCCGACTGCCCACGTCCCCGACGCCACCGTCGAAAACAAAGTCGTCCACGAGGTTTCCGTCCCGGTCGAGGGCTTGAGCTCGAACTCCCGCAGGACCCCTGGGGAGGAACACAAGCAGGGGTTACAGAAAATACATTACTGGATAATGAGCTGGAAATAAAACATAGTAATTCAATTGATTGAATTAGTCAAGAGTATAATATATATAGTAACAAACAGCTAAGTATTAATACAAACCATGAGATAAATGAATGTCTAAATTGTATAGTATAGTATAGTATATAGTAGAATTACTCCACTAAAATGAGAATTACTGCCTTTAGTTTACATCCTCGCATATTTTATATAGTAAGCATTTCGAAGGACTTGAATAAAAAGGTACCAAGTGTATGTTTTTTGGGGGGGTGAAGTGGAAGCTGTCACGATATTGACATGTACAATTCCAGCGAATAATATCCAGTGAGAAACACGCCGTCTTCACTTAGACTATTTTTACAGTGGAGTACAGAGGACTGATAGATAGCTTTTCGTCACATGGTGCAACAACAATCACCTGACTTTGTTAAAGCTTTGTTGTTCCTCGTTCTGATGTAATGTCTACTCTACTGTAATAGTGAGCGAGTTCATTGATAAGAAATGGGGGGAAAAAACAAGAGTCTGATTCCTTTATATGTCGACAAAATGTGGACGTCGCTACAAAATTCTTAAAAGAAGAAAGAAACGGCCCGACAAGTGTTTTTTGCAGAACATTATGATGTTACAGTGAAGTGGACCTTTGGCACTTTGAATATAAAACATCATCACTTCCATTTAAAAAAAAAAATCCTATTAGACATTTTTGTGACACGTCATGATTAAAAACGTTTTTCGTGAGGTCCCTGATTTTTTAACCTTTGACCGCCAAAATCTAATCAGTTCAGATTTGAGTTCATGTTTATGTTTGCGGCAGATTTAGTGAAATTCCCCCCAGATGTTCCAGATATATAAAATTTAAAAGAAAGGGACGGACACATTTGCATAACCAAAAAATGTTCAGGGGACTGCCTCGGCTTGTGGCTGAGTAATGAGCTCTACTCAGTGCCACTTTATTATATTTGTTTGAAGCTCATGGTCTTTAATACTTAATACTGTTTTTTGACATCATAACAAAAAATATCCTTTATCATTGCTCTACCTGAGCACGTCACTCCGTGAGATTTCCGGAATGTACTTCTGCAGCATTTTAACCTGTGCACCGATGAAAATGCCTCTATACATTTCTCCAATCCCATAAGCTATGTTCTTCATCACCAGCTTCTGAAGGCCCCTGCAGCATGAGAAAAAATGTATTCGATTATTCAGCGAGAATCACCTACACAATTGTTCTGTTTGAAAATATATTTCCAGGACACAACACAAAGAAGAAAATAGGAACGAATAACATTTGATGCTGCACCTGAATGAGATTGCGTCGGCAAAGTCTCTGGCATTGAAGTCATAGACTTTGTAACCCTCCCGTTTGAAGGCAAGCACTGCGTTAGGACCGAGCCACACGCTCCCATCCATCCGTGGAGTGAAGTGGACGCCGAGGAAGGGGAAACGAGGGTCAGGTACCTGTAAAAAAATAAATAATAATAATTTTTAAAAATGAAGTAGGGCAGTAAGCAATTTTTAATCCAATACACTTTTTGTAAAATTCAGCGAATACATGTTTTCTTACCAGGCAGTTTTTATGCTATAGACAATTTCACATGTTATGTCCGAAATTGTTTAAAAAGATATTGGAAAGTGAAACCTTGCTGTTTTGTTAGCAGATAATTTTGCTGAGTGTTATTTGCAACCCTATCTGTTTGTAAAACAAAATAAAGGAAGTGAAGGCGTGACACATGAGGAAGTCCAAACTTTTAAAATGGCGGTACATTTCCAGAAAAAGCTGGAATTGAAAAACTGCAAAAACATTGTACCAATAAAAATAAAAAACATGGGGTTGCAGCTTACGGATGTCATGTTATGTGACATTGCCCAACACTTCTTTAAGGAAGTAGAGATAACATACTGTGCAGTACCAGCATATGATGAGAAACATCTGGCAGATTAAAAGTGATTTGTGTTGGTTACACAGCTGAAAAAGTTGGACGTATATGGACACGTGGGCGTTCAGCAGACTTACGGGATAGATGTTCCCTTTGACCAGGTAGTGCTTCTCCGGTTTCAGGACCAGATAGTCTCCTCTGAAGGGGACGATCCGCGGCTCCCGGCTGCACCCGGAGATCTGCGACAGGCGGTCCGAGTACAGGCCTCCACAGGTCAGGACGTAACGACACCGCACCTCCTTTCCCTGATGAAACGACACAAAGCAAAGGATGCAGAGAACAGAACGCAGTCTGAACATTATGATGCTTTTTTAAAAATGTTATCGACACGTGTCTCACCTTCTGGTCTCTGATTGCGATTGGATATTTCATTCCTGCAAATTAAATAAACACAGGCTTCAATTGAGTTTTATTTTAATCATAAGTGTGTTGTCAGTTGACACGTGAATCTACAGAATGTGTTTTTACCTTCAGTGCTGCCAGCTGGGCTCTCCTTCACCATGGAAATGTCTTTGACATCGTATTCGGTAACCACCGAGCCGCCCACCTCCTCAAAGTCTTTGCCGTACCTGAGCGCCACCATCCTCCAGTCCACAATGCCGGTGTAGGGAGAATCCAAGGCCATGATACCCTGAGCAGATGACATTGCTGTATAAGCCCTCACTACTATTTTTCTGTGTTGTGTAAATAAAAAAAGGGTCGACAGTGAAGCGCCTCACCCTGCAGTACGGCTCTCGCTCTCGGATGGCCTTGGCATCGATGATGCTGAGGTCGCGCACGTTGTTCTTCATCCCACGCTCGTACAGAGCTTTCAGCCTAGGGATCTCCTCCTGCTCCGCAGCCACAATAAGCTGCCATGGCAGAAATACAGTGGTCAATACTGAGATAGACACGACGCAACGATCCACATGACAGTTATTTACAGCACCTGTACAGAAGAATTGGGTATCAAATATAGGGTTAGGGTTTTTTTCCCCACATTGTCTGGATTATATACATACATGCATGTGGCAATGTAATGTGCGGATGTGTGTTGTAATCCGAAATCGACATTATGGTGCTGTGCTATACATCTTGACTGGTTTAAACACTGGTGCCGACCTTTCCACATCTGTTGTAAGGGAGTCCTTTCTTCTCGCAGTACTCGTAGGCCAACGTGGCTCCGCGCACACACAGACGGGCCTTCAGGGAGCCCGGCGTGTAGTAGATCCCGCTGTGAATGACTCCACTGTTGTGCCCACTCTGATGCACAGCTGGGGAGCAAGAACAAGGAGGCAGAGAAATTGAAGAACAAAATGAAAAAACAAGACAAGTGCAGGTTTTATTGACATCAACAAACATATAGAGGTAGTTTTAAATATTCTTGAGTTGTTTTAACTCTTGCAGAGGTGACACCACCATCTTGTTTATACAGTAAATATGAAGTGACATGGTGGTGACTTTTTGCAGGGTCATTATTTCGAGGGCTACAAACTACTATATATAAATTATGCATTTTATGTATTTAATGTTTTTAAATGCAATTGAATTTCTTTCAGAATATTAGTTATTGGTGTGCGTTTTGACGAAGGTCAGTGGGTGAACAGTGTTGGACTTTACGCAGGACAATAACAGGATTATAATACTTAGACTGTTCACTAGAGCTGCAACTGTTAATCGATTAGAAATCGACTACTAAATTAATAACCAACTATTTTGATAATAGATTAATCGTTTCAAGTGTTTTTTTTGATAAAAAAGTCAAAATTCTTTGATTTCAGCTCCTAATCGCTGTGAGAGACACAAGCACTTTTGTCTTTTAGAACATGTTTTCCCTCAACCACAACAGCAACTGTCAAAATAACCTCCACCCACCGAGCTCCTTCTCCTTCTCCAATAGGATGAAGCTGAGGGACGGGTGTCGGAGAATCAGCTCTCTGGCCGTGGCCAAGCCCACGATGCCGCCGCCCACCACGGCCACATCATACGCGCTGAAAGACAAGACGGGGAGCCAAGGTCACGGGCAGTTCAGATTTACGATTGGCTACTGATAATAAACAACTGGACCTACAGGCTGCAAGAGATAGTAAGTGGAGCAGAATGTGGGTCAGCGGTTCAATGTCCAACTGTACATGACCGAATGACTACACAATAAAACCTTTGAAACGGATCACTGGTGAAAAACCCACGACGTGACAAGTGTTATAGCCCACAGACTTTCTGTGACTACAAAGTGTCACAAGTTTCTCTGCCAAGTAAAGTAGACTCTTATCCAGTGGAAGGAATGTTAAGTGTTAGCAGCAGCAGTAGCTCCAGTGTGTCCTGTCCTGAATTTCACATGATAAAGCATTTGCAAAAAAAATCTGAAGGGACACAATGTTCAAGTCTGTGGGAAAGAGCACTTTAAATCTTTCACAGAAGGCGCAGGACACTGGGGAGCAGCCAACATGTTGTTTTCATTTTTTCTGAAAATGAGAACTAGGCTTTGAAACACACATTTTTACGAGGGGGTGGAGCCAGGAAACCCCCATGGAGAAATAAGAAATTCTTGGAAACATCACAGATCATCCATCTGCAAAAAAGGTTCTGCACAGAAGTCATATCATGCAAACAGACGGTTTTGCAGCTTAGGTTGGTTTTGTGTCATATGTCATGTTTAAATGCTGCACTACGAGAAACAAAAGTGCATGAGGATGAACGGCAGCAAAAGAAAACTTGAAACTTGATTTAATTCCAGACAAGAACAACAGGACTGCCAGAACTTGCCAACTCCTTTTTATATATAGCTTTTGTATTTGGCAACTTATCTGTGGTGAAATTGGGTTCTGATCTCTCGCTTGTATCTTTTAAACAAACCAAACAACTTGTGTACATGTCATGAACCGATAACCTCAAGTTACATCATCAATATTTCACTTTTTTTCTTGAAGCTAGCTGGAGCAGAGGGGGGGGAGGAGCCCTGTTACATAAACCCGCGTGCCATGACCCCACACATACACACACACACATCCTGTACTGTAGGTCTAATGTGAAACACATGCTGCAAGGCATGCACTTCACATGAAGAAGAAAAACATGTGATTTACTGACTGACTGACTGACTGATGGACACTGACGAATAAACATGTGGAAGTACAATCAGACTGCATGCATTCAGGCATTATGACAAATGAAAAAAAAAAGTGTGCAGGTGAGGATGGAGCACGCACACACACACACACACACACACACACACACACACACACACACACACAAACAGACCAGAAATGTTATGTAATCTGGTCCTTGATGCTGAATGTTTTCGGAGGTCAGTTAAAAGTTGGTTATTCAATAAGTGCCCCATCATCTGCTCATTGTTTTTCTGTTTTTTTTATGTGGTAAAATTAAAGCCTGAAGGACACAAACGTGCAGTCGCCTGTTAAACTAAACCAAGCAGCCGGTGTCCCTCTCTCCTGTCTCACCTGTGCAGTTGTCTGCTCGTCGCGTCCTTCAGCCACTTGGACTGCGCGGCTCCAGCAGCCTTCGGAGACCCGCGGCTCAGTAACCGGATCATTGTCAGAGCGGTTTGTCTTATTAAAATCGCCTCAGAATCGTTAGTTCATTGTACAACTTGTCCGACAAACCTCCCGGAGCTTCCTAGCTTTGCGTTCCAGTCTTCCTCCTCTTTTTCCCGTCAGCTCCCCGCGCCGATGCTCCCGGGCAGCTCGCGAGATACGGATACAGCCTGACGCAAAGAGGGACGTAAGCCACGCCCACCCTCCCCTGCGTCGAACCGCTGCGTACGTAGTGACGTACAGCCAATGGGAGGGGAGGGGGGGGGGGGCTAGCGCGCGCGGAGTTCACTCACCGCGTCACAGCGTCAAAGATGGCCGCGCTCTGTGTGTAAACAGTCCGCCCCCCTGTCGGACGACAGGTGAGGCTTGTTTCCGCCGTGACGCAGTTTCTACAGTTTGTTCAACTGATTTAGAATATGTCTGCATATATAAATCTTTATGTTCATTTTCCAGCTCGGAGATATGAGGCTTCTGTCGAGGGCAGCGCAGTTCGCAGTGGGTCAGAGGGAGACGAGCCGCAGACACTTCTGGGGTTGGCTCAACGCGGTTTTCAACAAGTGAGACAGAAACGAGGACTTTAACCTGCAGATTGACAATATTCATGTGACATGTACAACAACCTACAGTACACACACACGCACACCCTGTAGTCACGTTATTAGGGTACAGCAGTATGATCCAAATTTATTTTCATTATCGATTAATCTGGAGATCAGTTTCTCGACCAATCCATTAGTTGTTTGGTCCATAAAAATGATGAAAAATGTTGATCGTGTTTCCCCAAACTTCAAGATGATGTTTTCCCTTGTCCACACAATATATATATATATATATATATATATATATATATATATATATATATATATATATATATATATATATTCAGTTTGCTGTCACCAAGCAGCTGAGAAACCAGAAAATATTCACATTTAAAAGCTGAAATCCGAGAATTTTTACTTTTTTCCCCCATAAAAAAATACTTGATCTATGACCATGATACTTGATCTCGCATCTATGATGCTGCACGTTGTGCGGGGGATTTATAGACAATTAAAGATAATTGTGACCTAAGGTGTTTGACCAAAGGGCAACAGAAAAAAGTCTCAACTGAAAGTCTAAAAGTTGTGAAACTTTACATATGTATATATATATACAAACACACACAAATATTTAAAGTAGCCAACAGTAAAAAAAAGATTGCTCATGTTTAACATGTGCCAATTTGACTTAATATTTAGGTACCCCCTTTACACGCCTCCTCTGACCTTTCACATCATATGTCGTGACTCTGAATGTGTGTCGATCTTCACTCAGGGTGGACTACGAGAGGATCAAGGCCGTCGGTCCGGACCGGGCCGCAGCAGAGTGGCTGCTGAGATGCGGAGCCAAAGTGAGGTTCCAGGGTTTCGATCGCTGGCACCACGACTACAACGGGCTGCCAGCTGGGGCTCTGGGCAGATACAAGATCCAGGCGATTGATGCTACCGACTCCTGCATCATGCACACGGGGTTTGACCACCTGGGTCAGTGTTACACAGAGTGAAGAATACTATGTTCTTCTTGTCCTTCTGACTTTGAATTCTAGGATTGTCACATTAATATGTAGCACTCAGCAAATTTGGGGGAGACCCAAGTGTGCTCAAAGTAAATATTAAAGCAATGTTCACAAAGTGTCAATTAGGGCTGCAACTAACGATTATTTTCATAATCGATTAATCTGTCGATTATTTTCTCGATTAATCGATTAGTTGTTGGGTTCATAAAATGGTGAAAAATGTCGATCATGTTTCCCAAACCACCAAGATGATGTTTTGTTTTGTCCAAACACCAAAGATATCCAGTCTACTGTCACAGAGGAGCAAAGAAACCTGAACATTTTTACATTCAAGAAGCTGAAATCGAAGAATCGATTATCAAAATAGTTTGCGATTACTTAAGTAGACGATTACTAATCGAATAACTGTTGCAGCTCTAGTGTCAATGTTGCATTAACTGTGTTAACATGAGCTTGACCTCAGGCCGTTGACCTGAAAGCGATAACTCCCTGTGTTAACAAGAAAGGAAAGACAAGGGTGAAAGTACATCTCTCTCCCGACTAAGTCTGATTATCGAAAACGTGACGCAAGTGACTGGGATTGTTTTACACCGGACAGACGCAGATAATTCCCCCGCCACCGACCCTGCTCGCCAAAACGAGCCCACGTGTGGTCAATGCAAATTAAATCCACGTTTTTGTTGATTTTTCGTAGACGGTCTGACGCACGTGGAGGAAATCAAGTTCAACAAGTGTATCTACCTGGAAGACGCCTGCCTGGAGAGGCTGAGCACGGTGGAGAACCTGCAGGAGAGCTTGTACACGATGGAGGTGGTGTCGTGCGGCGACGTGACCGATAAGGGCGTCATCGCCCTGCACAAACTCAAGTGAGTGTCAGAGGTAAACTTCACAATTTCCGTCCATTTATTTCTCTTCATTCATAAGGACTCTTATAATTTCTAATTTCACAGGAAGCTGGAGTATCTGTTTCTCAGCGACCTGCCGGGAATCAAGGACAAACAGACGACAGCTCTCAGGCTACAGACGGCACTCCCACGACTGGATTTAGCGCTGGACCTGGACTGACGGCTCCTCATCTTATAAGAGCCTAATACAATTATCATGTATATGGACGCATTTAAAAAGGGTTTCAAAGTAAAAGATCCAATCTTTGAAGGAGGAGAGACAGGAGAGTGCAGCAGAGCTTTGATTGTCTGACAAGCAAATCCTTAAGATAAGTGTATTTACATGCAGATGTATTTACACTTTAGGTTTTTTTCCTAGAGTGTGTGTTGAGTAAGGTTTCTAAACTTGTATGATCGAGCGTTAAAGAAAGAGTCCAGCCAAAAGAAAGAAAAGGTCAAGCACTTTATGTTGTTGACGCCATATTTATTTTTTAGGATAATCTTTATTATACTCTCAGCATTTCAATGAATTAAAAGTTACTCCATATGCGGGTCCACAGAGAGACACTGTTGAGGATTTGAAGGATTCAAGAGTCTTTGTAAAACCGTTTCTCTTCGGATTAGTTTTGGCATTTGTACAATATCTGAGGACAAGACGAGATGGCTGAAAACATCCTTAGCACCAGAGCTCCAGAGACGATGAGTACAGTGTGGAATTTGTCTTTGCTAAATGCTGGTGAAGAGGAGAGTCAAGAGAATGTTTACTTAACTGTATTCACTCCTGATAATCAATAAATATTCTCAGAAAGGCTCATTAGTCCTACATACATTATAACTTATTCAAGACAATAAACAACATGAAACTGAAATAACAAAACATGTCACTCTTACATAGTCCAACATTATATATATATATATATATATATATATAAAAATATACATTTGGCAAATCAGGCAAGGCAGTACGTCGTAGTTTTACCTCCTGTCTACTCAGCGACTACAAGCAGAGCAGCACGTTGCTCTTCGTCTTTACACGTATCTACACAGAATAAAACCAGAATCGGCCCTCGAAACGTCCAGAGTGGACGAGCTGGGAATAGTGCATAGACTCACATCGATATACTACCAAGACAAACCTCGTGTGTGAAAGAAAACCTTTTTTTTTTTTGAAGTGGTTGAATGCTTTTAAGAACCGAGGTGCTGCCAGAGTTATCTCCATTTCCTGAGTTTGTCCAGAAAATGCAGATCAGATGCAAGAAGATCAAATCTTGAGTTGGGATCGGGGTGTTTAGATGTTCGGTAGGTGATAGTTGAACCTGCGCAGGTTGTTGTAGTACTTCTTATTGTCCAGGGCCGGGAAGATGCTGCTGCCGGTCAGCTGAGGCAAATACTGGAAAGTGAGGGGGGGGGGGGGGGGGGGGGGGAAATAACAAGAACAAGAACATTTCAGGGACAATTATAAAAGGATATTTCTTTTTTTTTACCTGAATGAAAAATAATTTAACAAATCATCTCCTGTAGTTTTCCCTAGTTGGTTGTTAAATGTAACCACATTTTGAGTATATCAAAGTCAAATATTAAAAATATCGTAAGTGTGTACAGCACTACACTTTGCTTTTATATAGTAATAATGTAATTATGGGGTATTCCCTCATCCTCATGTCAAGGAGTTCTGGGAGATATCAAACCGTCAAGAGGACAAAGAACGTGGAGACTTTGAACGCGCTCACCCCGGGGGGAAGGTGTTTGCGGGGTAAGCGCGTCCTCTTGTTGCCGGCGCGGTCCTGATCGCGGGACGTGCTGCCGCTTTTTTCCCGCAGGCTGTCGAAGTACGGATGCAGGAGGAGCTGCTCGCAGGTGAGCCGCTCGGACGGGTCCATCCTCAGGCAACCCTGAACCGTCGGGAGGAGGATAGGTGACAGAGAGAGGGTGGGGGGGGGGGGGGGGTTAGGGCCAGACCGTTCATATTCCATGATATCAAGCTTGTCTCTGCTGATCAGCTGAGAATTTACTCTGGTCATTTTGGGAACACACGGCACTTTTTATGTAGTTTCATATTTGTTGTTGTTGCACATGCAAAATGTAAAAGTGCCTGACAGTAATGTTTTACATGACTTTTTCTGACATACTAGTGTCTTGTAAGAGGTGTAGCGAAATATGTATAGAATTAAAATCCAAACTTTATGTGTAGCTCATGCATTTGATTCATACTTTTGCTGTATCACAAAAGACTGAAAAACTTCTTTACCTTCATGAGACTCAGAGCTTGCTGTGAGAGGTTCGGATATTTCTGCTCCAACGGATCCTACAGAGACAGAGAAGATCACATAATGTAAATTTAATATCATCTTACTGTTCTCAGAATATGTTTGGTTGAATTTCCTTTTTTTGTTTTGTTTTAACCCTTTGGTGCCGAGTTAATCCCAGCAAAACTCCTCAAATGCCGCATTCACACACACGGGATAACGACCGTTTGTGAATATACAATTGATGACCATCAGAAAGCGACGGCGTCCACGACACTGTGTGACAGAGGCGGACGGAGGTGGTTGGTGTCTGGTGTGGCTCACCATCTCTTGTGGCTCCGGGATGGAAACGCCACTGAAGAACTGGTTGTTGCTGAAAACCTGCTGGTGTCGAGGGATCAGATCTCCTGCGGAGGACCAGACGGAGGAACAGTTTGGAAAAGCGACAGGGTGAAAGGGATAAGGAAACATAAAGTCATACAATTATACAATAATAAATAAATGAGTAAATGAAAAAAGTCTATACGCAATAATATATATTTAAAAACATAAAATACACAGAAATATGTACAGGAATAATGGAACATGGTATGATTATTCTTTTACAGTACATTTGGTGATTTTTCTTTGTATTTCCATTTTTTAAATTCTTTTATTCATTCCTCTGTGTTTTTTGGTCAATACAAAAGCCCTCATCTTCAAAACCAACATGTTGACAGTCATAATAGTTTTCACACTGATGCCAAAATCACAATGAAAATGCTTTGCAAGGATTTTCATCACACATAATTCAGAACTAACTCTGTGACAGATTTGAATTTGCTCCTTAAACTCATACAAATGAATATTGTCACATGGCTCCACACAGAGACGGTCTTTACCGAGAGTCTTTCTGATCAGGTACAGTTGGTCCATGTCGGACTTGCCGGGCCACAGAGGGATCCCGGACAGGAGCTCGGCGAACACGCAGCCGATGGCCCACACGTCCACCGGGGGGCCGTACTGCGTGTCGCCCACCAGCAGCTCGGGGGCCCGGTACCAGCGAGTCGCCACGTAGTCCGTGTAGTAGTCGCATGGACCCGCTGATGGCACGAAAAACAAAAACAACACAGTAACACGAGCGATCAATAATGGTGATTTGGTTTTTCATCTTTCAACAATCAATCAACCACCACTGTCTGAGTTTGTGGGGGATGTACCGAGATTGTGTCAGTGTAGTTCACCTCTTACATAATCAAGGTTTGTCCCTCATCACAAGTTTCATAAACGTTATTAATTCAGTCTCAACCTGTATCAGTATTTGATTAGTAATATAGATACTTGATATGTGTCCAATAAGAATTCAAATCATCAAAACCATCATAAAAAACCACTCTACATTAAAGGCCAGTTGTAACCGGCTACATGATGTGACCAGTTCAACTTGAGTAATTTTCCCATATTAGATTATTACAATTTAATATTTTTATTTTTTACCTAGTAACTTTTCTAACAGGATAAATAACAAAACTCTGATTGTGTCTACCTTTAAATAACTTCAGTTATTTTATTAAATGACTGGACCTTTGACATACGAACACACACCACAACACTGAGTATAGTGTTGCAGGACGGCCGTGTCCCCCAGGTGGCGCTGTCGAGCGTGTTGCTATAAAGTCTTTTAAACTCTTACTGAGAATCCTGGCAAACCCAAAGTCGCAGAGTTTGATGACCTGGTGTTTGGTGATGAGGATGTTCTCCGGCTTCACGTCTCTGTGGATGCACTGCGGAGACACGGGGCGGTCAGATGAAATCACCGCGTGAACCGACAAAACCAAAACGGCGTGGTGAAAGCTCGACAGCGTGTTCAGATTCGTTGTGGCCGGTGGACGTGGAGGATAAAGGGGGGGGGCCTGTGTGAGAAAGAGAGCGTCCCTCTCTGGACTGTCACGAGGGGGGGGGGGGTTTGTTGTGTCTAGGTGATACTTTAACTGTCGGTCGGCCAAGGGGAAGGAATTCTTCTTTTTAAAAGAAGAAGAATAATGAAGAAGAAGAGGAAGAAGAAGAGGAGTCATAAAGCAGAGGAGCGAGGGAGGAGACCTGAGGAATTTCAAAAAGGAGAAGCTTTGACGCCTGTAAAACACACGGCGTCCTACACACACACACACACACACACACACACACACACGCGCACACACACACACACACACACACGAGTCAACACGCAGGGTTCAACCACTTACGTTCTGTTTGTGGCAGAAGTTGACGGCCTGCAGCGTCTGCCAGGTTATACTCTTCACGAGGTGCTCGGGGACACTGCAAGACAGAAACAAAGAAAAGCAAAAGAAAATCTGCATGTCGGGGCCGAAAACCCTGTGTGGGTGAATCCGCCCATACCGCTCGACAGATAATAATAATAATAATAATAATAATAATAATAATAATAATAATAATAATAATAATAATAATAATAATAATAATAATAATAATAATAAACAGCAGATTGACAAAGAACTCAAGCAGCTTCATGGAAACTAACACACATCTGCCGAAGAAGACCATGAACTGGGGTTGAACATGTCCAGCAGGGATCTTATGTTGAGTCAACCTTAGATTCAAACTAGATTCAAGTGATTGTTTCAGTCATTTGCACTTCACGCAACTGAAACTGCTGCTAGGTTTTCAATGCACTGCCACTTTTCTACTGATGCTCATAAGTTTTGTTAGTTATTTAATTATTTTTAATGTGTATGCCTTTAAGTTTTTTCCTGTCTTAAATGTTTGTTACCCCACTGAGAGCCAACCGCAATTCCATCATGCATTGGTGTGATGACCACAAAGATTCATATGAAGTATTAATCATTTCATTCACCCGTAAAGGAAAATGGCGGACGTCTGTTGACATTCTGTTTAATAGTTTCTCATTCTTTTTGTAGCCTAAGCATCAATGTCTTTCAAACGCATTTTTAGTTTTTGGTCATTGGGTGTTTTTTTTTTAAGACATCCAAGAAGTGATATGTCATAATTTTGTGAGATTTTGTCAAATGAGGGTTCGAAAAAAATCAAATGTCCCGGTTTCCCCGCAGCTCTGTTTCTCCAGACGCCTCTTGTCCGTCGTGAGCCCTCGACGCTCGACACTGAGGCTCTGTTGGTTCCAGGGGCCGTCATCCATCAGTGTTGCCGGGGAAATCCAGGCTAAATCGAGCCCTCGTGACCCGGCAATTAATAACAGACTCCGCCCCCCCTTCTTCTCGCCACTTTGTTTTCTCCTTCTTTTTGAAACCCTCTGTGTCCTGGGGGGGGGGGGGGGACGACGAGACGAGACGACGACCAGACAGCGAAAAACACTCCAAGTAAAATGTGGCCGAGCCAAGAAAGAGTCCTCGACGGCAATGCATTCTGGGAGAGCGTCACTGTAAACATTCCACGGCGGGCAGGTCAGCCTCCCCCGGAGACGAACGCTGTGCCCATCAGAGGCGGTCAAAGCGCCGTGCGCGGTGTGGGGTACACGGCGTGTAGGAGTAATAGAGAGTCCACAGCACCTTGTTAAATGGAAAGCAACCGAACTGAAGATCTACGCGTCCGACAGAGTACGCGTCCGAGCGGCTCACGGAGCAGAGCAGCTGTGCGTGTGTGTGTGTGTAGGTTCTCTGTTTTTATTGCATACGCTTTTACTGCTGGGAATGGACATCACGTATAATGTATATAGATAATATATCATGATAAATATCTACAAGTATTGAACCTGTGCTGTTATTACATTTGACATATTTACTTGTTCTTATCATGTCTTTGTACTAAGTACAAGCTTTGTTGTATTTGGTATCTTCCTCTTATCATTATTATTACTATGAGTATTATTATTATTATTCTGTCTCTTATTACTAATTTTACTATGTAGTTTTTGCTACTACGGAGCTTCCCTGCAAAGGTTTTTCCACACGATCATACTTGTATGATCTTGTGTGACAATAAACATCCTGAATCTTGATCTTAATAGTATTTTGCATATTTGACAATATTAGTATCAACAGTTTTTTAAAAAAAAAGAAGATTTTAATCCTGTGTCATGCTTCAATGTGATGCATAACTGTCTGTCGTTTTGTTTTTGAGTGTCCGTGTTTCCTTTTGTGTCTTTTGGTCTGTTTTTTAGCAGATACTTAGCTGTAAGTGTGTAACGCGTACATTCATTTTAAGACATATTTTGGCAAATAACATAAACTGACACATACATTTACACTTTGGGGCTCCTGGGAGTTCAGCCTTGATCTTGGAAGCAGCGTTTGACGAACACAAATCTCACCACCAGGTCCATTTAGTAGCCGTTCAGAAGCTTTCGATTTTTAAACGCTCAGGAAAAAACACAATCAGTGTGATCGAAAGCTCCAGAACAGCTACTCAATGGACCTGGTGGTGAAACTTGTAAAGTTATGTGGTGACACATTGTATGAGCGTTGTTTGGACCTAACGTACTTCAGCTTGTATTTGATGTTTTAATGCATTTGTCATTCAAGGACTCTGGTCCAGCCTGTCTCGACTCTGCTATGTATTTTTTTCTATTGCAGTATTAGAGTTAATTAACCAAAATAAATATCATTTTGGGTCTTTCAGGGAGCTGTCACAGTCTGTCACTCACCCTCTGGGATGTCGGTCCAGCTCGTTGAGCACGGTGTGATCACAGTACTCGAACACCAGGTGAAGCTTCCGCTTGCGTCGAAACACCTCGATCAGATTCACCAGGTTGGCGTGTTTCAGTTGCTGCACGCACACGCACACACACACAGAGACACACACACACACACACACACACACACACACACACACACACACACACACACACAGAGACACACACACACACACACACACACACACAGACACACACATACACACACACACACACACACACAGACACACACAGACACACACAGACACACAGAGACACACACACACAGACACACGCACACACACACACAGACACACGCACACAGACACACGCACACACACACACGCACACACACACACAGACACACGCACACACACGCACACACACACACACACACACACACACACAGACACACACAGACACACACAGACACACAGAGACACACACACACACACACACACACACACACAGAGACACACAGACACACACACACAGACACACGCACTCAGACACACACACACACACGCACACACACACACACACACAGACACACGCACACAGACACACGCACACACACACACAGACACACGCACACAGACACACGCACACACACACACGCACACACACACACACAGACACACGCACACACACGCACACACATGAAACATACATTAGAGGCAGAGAAAGACACGGAACCTGAACATTATCAGGGAAAAGGCGTCACAAACAGCAACAGATTTTAAAAAGTCAGCGGTTCAGAGGGACGCTACAGTCTGCGGGTCGCTCTTATCAAACACACTAAACTGTTTTACAGACGGTGATAAAACATGCCGTTGCCCCCGACAACCCGTCAACCATCCTGTCCTATTTATGAGGTCCCGGAGTCCGGGGCCAGGCCCAATAACACTCCCACCCACCGCATGACTAATTAAACCACTGCCCACTGTAGCAGAACATCTTCCACTCACAGTTATTATGGAACATGGAAGAAAAACAGGGGGAAACTTTTGACATCAACAAGAATATCAATCTACAGTTAATGTGCAAAAGAAAAAGAAGGAAAGTTATGATTGAGCTGATGCTCTCTTATCAACTCTCTCTTATGAAAGTACAGTAAGTACATTTTTCACCGCGAGGCCCCGAGTTGCCCCCTGACACTGCAGGGCTCTTTTCTTTTCCTCTCCCTTTCGTTTGCCTCCAACCCTCTGAACTCTCCTTTAAACGAGAGTTTCTCTGTGCGGCAGCAACAAAAATGCTTCCCCTCCGCAGAATGAATGGCACGCGGCCCCTCCCCGCTGCCCCGCACAACAGAGAGGGGAGAGTGTGTATTTCACGGCAGTAAAAAAACAGGATCTGCATCCTTTAAAAACATCTAATAAAACTTGAACAAATCGGGAAAACTGCTTCGTGGGGTTTGATTTCCACATATTAATCTGTTTTTTTGTGGGCTTTGCTGAAGGTATATTGTAATCAGTTCCCTTTGCATTTAAAGATGGGTTGAAAAGGTTTAAGTTCAAATACAGACATCAGCAGATTCGGCGATAATCACAAATTTGTGTCGTGGTCGAAATACTCGGACTTAGTTCTTGCATGAATTTGAAGTATCCGAAGAGACTTGTATGGAAGCCAGGATGAGGAAAAAGTATACAGTTTATGAAAAGCTTGTCATTGTAAAAAAAAAAAAATACTATTGGAAGTCAAAATTAAATCTTAGTTTCACCTAATGAGACAGAATTTGATTCACTAGCTCAAAAAATTCTGGTGAAAATGTTGATTTAAAAATCTCGTCTTTTCTATTTTTCTAATGATTTTACTTCAAAACGTCAAAATTGTATTATTTCATCCCTTAATTTGGTTTATTTTTCTTCCCAGAGTGAATTCACTACCTGATAGTTTTAGATTTAAAAAAGCCTCTCAGAGTAACTAAGCTTCACTTTGACGAACTATGTCATAATTGTGATTGTTCCATAATTTCAACTATCTGGTATATTATTTTTTTCTCGAGGATGATATCTTGAGCGTGTGTGCGTGCGTGCATGCGTGTGTCGCCACCTTGAGCATCCTGATCTCCCTCAGAGCAATCTTTCTGATGATGGGATCGTCCTCGGACTCCACGAACTTCTTGATGGCGACGATCTGCCCCGTGTCCTTGTTCCTGCACTTGAAGACGACGCCGTACGAGCCCTCGCCGATCTTCCCGATCTTCTCGTACTTCTCCATCGCACTTCAAGCACTAAACCGACACAACCCCACACTTCTCAAGGAGGCGGCCGGGGAGGGAGCGCCGTCTCTGCAGCCTGAAAGAAGTTCACAGCGAGATGGGAGAGACGGAGGAAAAGTCTTATTTGACAACGTGCCGCTATAATGACGAGTTCAACCAGTTGAAGTTGGAATCAGTTCAGACTAAGGATAAAAATAAAGGTCAAAACAAGGTCGGATGAGAGTTTTCCTTCGGTCTTCACGAGTGGAGCTTTGATAAGACGTAGAACTGAGAACAAACGGTTCCTCTTGCTATGTTATGTGACAAATGTTGACAATTTCGCACAGAGCGGTGTCATCGTGCATAACTATCTGAATATGTGAACACGTGTGGAACAAGCTCCCGGAGGAACTGCAGCTCCGCTGAAGACCTTCCTGGTCGCCACGAACTTCTATTACATCAAATGATCACGAAGTTCTGACACTGCACTGCTTTCTACTGTCATTTGTTGTTATTCAATTTTTTTTTAATTTTCTATACTTCCTATGACTCTTTCTATAGAATTTCTTTCTATATGCTTCTTTTTCTGTTTTGTCTCATGTTGCTTTTACTGCTTCTTTTATCTTCTGTAAAACACTTTGAGATGCTTTTCTGTGCTGCAAACAAATAAATTCACCTTCTACTAATGCATCTAATAACTTAATGTAAAGTATGAAAAAAACACCCTTATCCAAGACAGATATAATTGCCTTGGAGGCAACATTACACCCGTCTGTCTCTCTCTCTCCCTACATGTTGGATTGCGTAACGAAAACATTTGCAATGCAAAGTCTATTAGGTCATTTCCCAGAGGAGATGCAGAGCGAAAAACAGAGAACACAGGGGGAATAAAATCAAAGAGCTGCACTTTACCAATGGGCCAACAAGGAAATTCTGAATAAACGGTTAAAGAAAAAGGGACAAAAATGAACAGCAAAGGATTAAAATGTGGTATAAATATGATGAAATCATGAAATATGATGGAGAATAGTTCCTGTAGCTGCAAAGTCTGATTAAGTTGCCCGATGAAAGCAGCTCTTAACCAAGGCAGACAAATATCAATATTTCTATATGATTAATATTTCAGTAATTGGTGAATTTAAAAGTTTGAACTTACTTTCAGGTCAGATGTGCACAGGTGCTTCTCCAAGGAGAGGAGGTGTGTTGTTGTCTTCTTCTTCTTCCTCCTCCAGACTCGGTCCTGCTCCTCTGTGGACGATCCCTGCTCCACTGGCTCCGCTCATCCGACTGTCCGCTCCTTTAAAGGTGGGACGACAACACTGACATCCGGTGTTGCCTTTCAAAATAAAACGCAGCCCCAGAAGGCGTCACTTCTTCCAGCGTGGAAAAGATTGTTTTCCAACAATAAACCTCATTAATATTTTAAGTGATTCATATCTAATTCAGTAAACGGCAACTCTTAAAGCCTCTTTAGTTATATTGTTTTTGAGTTGTTTTGTTTTACAAATAAATGTTCTATTTGAATGTACATACCAATTTATTAGTCTAAATAAATATATCAATTTAATCCAAAACATGTGGCGTTAAACTGAAGAATTCAGAAACACAAATTTACCCATGTACAGTAAAAAATATATTTACTGTCTGAATTTTCATGAAAATAAACTACAGATAACTAGTAGAGTATCAATACAAGTCTGATCATGGACTTAACTATTTGGAGACAGGAACATACAAGGACAGAATATTAAACTTTTTTTTGTTTTTGGTCATAAATAATATTTTTAAAGTTGAAATCGACATTTTTATTGCTGTTTTAAATTGATTTCTGTGATGATATTAGCGACTGTCACATTGTTTTTTGTGATGTTAAAATGGTTCAAACTTTAACTCAAGACTTTGTGCCTTTTGTCCTGCAGTTTTATTCTGAAGGTAAAAGTCCTCCCACATCCGGTGCTTCTTCACTAACCCTCTCCCTCTGAACGACTTGACACATTTCTCCCACATGCACCAGCGTCTCCACAGGGACTCATGACTCCACCTCCTGACAACAGAAGAAAAAAAGGGAACTACAGACTCCTGTGGGGTTTTTGTCGATTTGTACATTTTCACACCTTCATTTCTTGTGTGTAGATGTTCACAACTCATAGACACCCCGCCCCCAGGTGTGAAATGTGACTTTAAAAATAAAGAGGCAGGTTAACCACATCCTCCCCGGGTCAAACAATAGATTGCTTCTTCTGTCCTTAAAAATAACAACTTTAATCCTCACACGTCTGAACACAGTTTGAGTCAGAGGTGAATTCGTTTGTGAAGTTTGATCATTTCAGGATTTATTTCCGACACATTAAAGAGTCCATGTCATGTTCTTGTGGCCTTCAAAACCCCTGACGCACATCTGCCTGACATAATTCCACGTGACAGTTAAGTACAAACAGGAAAATTAAACCCTGACGTGTCATCCCGTCGCACAGAGACCAATTAACTTCCGACTGGTGAATCAGGAATGACAGACTAAACAGGGAAATAAATAGCTCACTTCTCATTAGAGACTAATCATCAGTGAGGAGCGACATCATCACAGAAACAAACCATCAATTCACATAGTCTTGTTAACAACAGCGTTTTTTTTATTTAAAATTTTTATTTTATTACAAAAAAACAGCGTTCATTAAACAGTTGTCGCGAAGGGGGAATGCAAAAAGATGTTAACACAACAAAACCTATAGCATCGTCCCTCATTTTGTCATTTTATTTTAAATTAAAAAATAAATGTACAAAAGTGCTTACATGGTGCAAATAATGAAGAATTAAAAGGGGTTCTATAAAAGAAGAGGGGGAAAGGAAAAGGAAGGAGCGAGAGAGAGAGAGAGAGAGAGGACAGAAAAAAATGTACATTATATTCAACTTCTAAAAAAAAAAAAAAAAAAAAAAAGGAAACGCAGTGGAGCAGGAGAGATGCGGTTATGTTACATAGCGGTGAAAAATAACCAGAAGCTGCTCGGGGGATCTGTTCACTACAGGTAGTTAATCCTCCAACATTATCTACGACTGAGCACGATGTTAATAAATATTGCTTAAATAACCCACTCGTGGCTCGTGGGTTCCAATGTTGAAACTGATCCATTAATTTGACTACAGACTTGTAAAAAAAAAAAAAATCTCTTTTCCAAAGGCGCCGAGTAATGTTCGTCGCCGACGGTGATCATACGCGGTGACGTGTTACAGACAAATATAAATCTCCCGTCGTTTTAATACAATCACAGAATTCTTGTGAGTTTTTTTTTAACATGGCACTTTTTCTCAATGATAACCTCGAAGATAACGTGACCTCGTTCTAACGGTAACAGAAGAGTGAGGGGGGAAGGAAAAATAAGAGTAGGTGACAATGAGCTTTTTATTGTTTCTCGTAACAGTTTTGTCGTCGGAGCCACAGTGAACGCGTCGCTGGTGTAAAGGCCGCTCGTGAATCCTGTCTGAAGAGGCTCCGCTTTTTTTTTCTTTTCTTTTTTACTGACCTGCGAGGTTCCCGTGATCAGTAACACAAGCTCCCCACCGGTAACTGTTGACTTAAAAACAAAAAAGTTTTTCTCCCAACACTTGAGGCGTCTTCATGCTTCTCCGAACGCCCGTCCGGTCTCAGTAACTGTTCTCGTGACCTGCTAGGATGAAGAGGTTGCTCGGGGCCGTGGGGTTGTCGGTGGGTCGGCTCTCCAGAACCACCACCCTGCAGAACAAACACCAGAGGAGCAGTTAAGACATGATTGGACAGAGGAATGGAAGGTGGTCGTGGTGCAGCAGCAGGACAGATAAATTGAAAACTGAGGAAACAGTTTGAGGAGCTGAACTCCCTCACGAAGGGAGTGCTGCTGATTTTATGCACCAACCCTTTTTTTTCAAAAACTCTGAAAAGAGGCAAAGCTTTTAAAGATTTTACTGACAAATTAAAACATCAAATATCTCTCCAGGACTAACACCTGAACAAGATGTCAGGAAATAATGTCAGTTCGTCGTCCGGGTGATTGATGGGAACATTGGTATAACTGAAGCGCACTGAGAACGGGACGAGTTTGTCAAACAGCACGTTGAGCGTCAGTCGGGATGGCAGGGGGAGGTGGGGGTGGGGGGCATCTTCAGATGCCGTCTCGTGGGGTTGACAGGTGAGCAGGGAAGCTGCGCTCCATACTGTCTGTTCCATCAGATGAAATTACAGAGGCATGGAGAGACACTCAAACCAGGCTGGCAGTGCCTGGGCAGCATTGAATAAAACATGGGCGGGGGAGGGAGGAGGGGCTGGGCCTCGCTCCATCAAGAGTCATAATCTGACTGACTGACTGCGTGGGTGCGTGGGTGTGTGTGTGTGTGTGTGTGTGTGTGTGTGTGTGTGTGTGTGTGCGCGCATGTACACTTCAGTCTTTGTGAGGACCATATTAGGACGTAGACCTTACGGAGTGAGGACATTTTGGCATCACTTTTTCCAAGGGCTGTTTTGAGGGTTAATACTTGGTTTTATGGTGTGAACCGGGTTTAGGTCAGGGTTAGGGGTGTGTGTGTGTGTGTGTGTGTGTGTGTGTGTGTGTGTGTTAAATCACATCCTGCTGCGTCTGCAGCTTGAAACTAATCATCATGACGTCAGTCTAGAGCTAAAATGATTCATCGATGGGCAGAAATAATGTTCATAGTCGAGTTTGTCGACTTTAAATATGACCCTTTTGATATTCTTTTTAATTCAGTATCTACTTTGGTTACTTCTGGCAACACGCTTATTTTTTCAAGTGTTGAGTGCAGTGCTGAACGAGGTGTAATGTGATGTAAAATGTATTTGCGTGAAGAGAACTAGGACATAAAGTAATTAGTAATAAATCAGTAATTTAACAACCAAAGTCGCAAAATATGTTTGCTTCCTTCCGTTTTATATAATTTTGACAGGAATATCTTCGACAATTGGCACCAGTGGGGGCATCCAGGGTCAGTGGTTTAGATTCATTAGAGAGTAAAACACAGGGACAGAAACAGATTAAGATTATGAGCTTGAGGTGAGATGAAAACAGAAATAGGAGGAGAAAGACGTGGCAGTGGGCCGAGTGGAGACACCGGCACAGTGATAGGTGGAACAGCAGCAGGAGATGAGGACTGAAGTCAGCAGGTGATCTGGTTGTTTACTGGTTTCCAGGTAATAGGAAAACACAAAGACCTGAGGGACGGCAGCCTTTATTACGGGCCGGTGATTTTGTGGAAATAATGGGGGCTGATGATTTATATAGACAGGGGTGCCGGTTGAAAGAGATAAACAAGAACATTAAGTTAGGTTGCTCTTTTCTTCTTTGGCCGTGTTTTTCCTTTTATAAGTCATTTGAGATTCTGGTGGGACGTGCTCCTTCACTCGTTGCACTTATGAGCGAAAGATAAAAGATGGAAATATCTCTGTACCGACCTGTCAGATCCAAGGAGACGGAAAACTCTGCTTGGATCAGAAATCTCCTGGGTCACCTGTGAATGAAACAACAAAAAAACTAAAATGAAGTGAAGTTATCGTTATACCTGATGGGACATTTTCACCAAAACAGATTTCACTTCAACAAAGCTACATCCATACTACTACGTTTTTGTTCTAAAGCGATCTCCGTCCAGTTGAGCGTGAATGTATGAGCATGCATGTGCCGGTGTAAACAGAATGCAGATTATCTACTCTGCAGTTGGTTTGCTTAGTTATAGAAAATACTAATACTGGGAAACTGCGATGTTGAAAAGTAAAAACAGGGATTTTCTTATCTTGGTCTGACGATGAGGTTGAGCCGTTGCAGAGAGTAAGTGTTCACAAAGTTTTGTCTTCACCACCGGTAGTCGAGTCGTGGTTTGATAACAACAGGAAGTAAATGTGTGTGACTGGGTCATAGTTCCCAAACATCAAAGTACGAAAAGACAGCGGCACTTAAAAAAGTTTTGTTTAACTGATTATAATAAAAAATTATAGGTTATTTTTTAAACTTTTGTGTTTACAAACATTACTGATATAAACGTTGAAAATCACAAAACATAATGAACGTAGATTACGCTTTTGTTCAGTGTCTGTGTCATTAAACCACCTGCCAGGGTCAGCCAGGTCTTGTCCTGTGTTTTCATTTTGGTGCTGATGAATGTTTACATTTGGATCACGTATTGTGAACTTTTAACAGACTGTAGCCGGTAACCGAGAGCCGTCTCCAAGGACTCTGTGTCACCTTGAACAATCCTGGAGAGTTTACCTGCTCCAGTCACAAGACGTAGCCTGACAAGGTCCCCTTCAAAACACACTCCCTTGTGTTGACACGACATGAAAACGTGTTGACAGATGTGAGATAGTCGGTGGGGCGACACCTGCTAGGTGTAAGACCTTGGCCCTGGGCGAGATCTGATCCGTTCGAGTCTAATCGAGAACAAGGCCTCGGGTGTTCACCCGCCGAGGCGAGCACGGATCAACGGGCCTGCCCCCTTGAATGCCTTCGCGTTTGAGAGGAATCATAACGAGACAAAGGCTGAATTATTTAGCGCTGCTCCCTGTCGTGTGACGGGTTTCGTTTATGATGGAGCATCAATTTTGCATGGCCACTGACATTTCAAAAAAATTAAAATCCTTGCTATAGGCGAACCGTTGAGCCGGGCTGGGCGGAGACCCGGCAAACAGACCTTCTGTTTCTTCCTGAGTGCAGGACCAAGTCCGACACGGCAAGCTTTTCAATGTGAGGGCCCCTGTCGCCGTATCACTTTCATAAAAAACAGAATGCTTCACCTCCCTTCGATCTCTTGAACTTGTTATTGTGCCGCCGAGCCGCGACTCCTGATCGGGTGAACGCAGAGTCCCGCCGTGAAAGCTGGACAAATTCATTACCTCGGCCCGACACAAAGCCACTTTTGTCCGGCTCCACCTGAGGGGCTAATCCCCTGGGATCACCTCCCGCACGCCGCCATGCACGTAAACAGACGAGCACTCGGGGTCTTTGTTTCACGAGAGCCAGAGGTGTTTGTTCACGTGCAGGACAACAAAGCTCGTGTTCACGGGGGATGACAACCAACTACATTCAAGAGTTTCTACTCTGTTGTAACTGCTCACCCATGAAAGTCATACTGAGACTCTGATGGTTTAACAATAAACTGGTATGCCATCAAAAAAAAAATGATTCTGTCGTTGTTACAGTTAATTTTTACCTCATTGGACTTGAAACTCTTTCCCTGCATGCCATGTTTCCAGAAGGCCAAGACACTGTCCTGAAGGCACACTGTCATAACAGAGAGGCCACATTTTAGTGCACAAGAAAATCAAACTCAAGGTTAAGACGGTCAAAAAGTATGTAAGAGAGTTTACGGAAACACTTTCATGAATCAAATATGCATCATCACTGGATAAATGAGTTTTTGGCGATCCAAAGTAGAGTAAAGACTTACCAACAGATCCAATGCAGAAGTCAAAGCTGAGCTCAGATGCCAGCTTCTTGTTGGACTTCAATCTGCCCTGGAGATTAACAATCTTCAAATTTTCTGTGGAATAAAAAATAGGAAAAAGATGTAAGAATGAACAAATAGGAGCTTGATTAGGCCGTGCGTGTTCTACAGGTAGAAACTGTTTAAGAAGAGATTGTACATACGGTCCAGACACACCAACACCGTGTCTTTCTCCAGCTGGGTGACGTGGATCACATCCACCTGCTGATAAGCTGCTGAAAGAAAAGCATATGCTCTTGTTTTGGTCACACAGGTTTTCATCTCTACATAACCACGTAAATTTTTCTGTCTGACTTACTTGGTTCCGTCTCCGTGAACCAGTAGGATAAGGAGTTGAGGTTGATGGTCTCAAAGCGGACCACCTGGCCCGGCTCCGAGCCCTGGCTGATGGCCACGCACACCAGAGGATACTCCTGCTCCGGGACCACCAGCATCTCGAACACCTTCAGCGGACTGGGAAGGGGGAAGTCAAAATGCTGCCGCAGGGGAAGAGAGAGGGGCAACACAGGAGGTTAGTGTCCGTGTTTTCTGAAGATTAATGTGGTTTTATTTGTAGCCTGGGAACATATACAAATGGAGTAATGGGAATTCTTTTAGTTTATTCAAGATCCTGATCTTGATTGTAATTTCCTTGCACTGCTAGATTCGAGAATATAATTACAGACAGTAGGGCAGTTTTACTGTAAAAAACAACAACAGTCGTAATAGTGAAATTTAAGGGAATAAGTATTGAGCTGACCCTGACGAACATGAACCTCTCCAGGGGCTCATACCACTGCAACAGGACAATCCCAGACTGCAGAGCTCCACACAGGTACTTGTGGCCCGTGTACGGGTTTCTCACTGAGAAGGATTAAAAATTGTATATTAAAAAAACCCAGGTGGCAATGATTTACATGATATTTTTGATCAAACCCTTAGGACACAGAAATTGAGCTTGCAATTTTACATTTAAACCATATACTTAATTATAATATCTGTAAATAAAAAGAACAGAGATACAACCAAATCTAGAGAAAATAAATTTTCAAAAAAATAAATTCACATCTTTTCTGTGCTTTTTTTATTCAATCAAAACCTCACTCAAACTTATATATGATAATAAAGTCTTAAAGGTTTACAGAATGAAAAATATGATCTAAATGTTCTGTTCTGACAGTTTAATAAGATGGAAGGGTGAGTGAGTAAATAAGACTTAAGTGGTTGGGAGGCAAAGGCCACTTACCAATGCAACACTTGTGACAGCCCTTTGTGTCGGTAATCTTAGTTGTCAAGGCAAACCTCCTGAGGAGAGAAAACAGTCGACTTGTTGTGATCACAGTGTGAAAAAGGGCCCTGATGACGTCTACGATCGGGGAAGTTGGCCAGAGCTTCTCCTTTTTCTCTCCCACAGCAGTCATTTGTCACGGTGGTGAAAACAGTGAGGAGAGGGAAAAAAAAATCTGCATAGCACGTGTCCAGCGACACGCAGAGATGTCACCTCATCATTAAAGTGACACGAATGTTGCTGAAAAAAATGTGTCCTGAAGATCTCACCTGGGTAATATTTTTTCTGGGAAGCGATGAGTCTGGAACTGAGCGACCAGGCCGGGCTTCTTCAGCTGCTCAAACAGCCCAATGAGGTTGTGGGAATACAGCTGGAAGGTTTTCCCTGGAGCAGAATACAGGATGTTCAATAAAGAACTTCAACTTGAATTTAAAATGTACTCATATTAAATACGCCAGACAAAGAACTGAGTAAATGTTGCATATATTTGTACATTTTGACAACAAATCCTGCATCCCAGGAAGCAGCTTTCACATTTAGAGAGGTTAGATGTGAACAGAAGTGTCATGATGGTGTGAAGCATGATTACCTTCTGATGAAGCCAGTTAGTAGAATATCAAATCAAGCCGGGTGAGAGGAGGAGGAGAAGGAGGATGGACAGTCGCCAAGGGAAGAGGAGAGGAGAACAGAGGCTTAGTAAACCAAAAGGGGCAAACTGCTGCAGGTAAAAAAAAAAACGAAAGCAGACCTCACACTTTGTCATCCCATCCTCAAATTGTTTAATGCAGAAAAAAGGTTCTACTTCGGCCAACAAATGAAAAACTACTCTTGCTTTTGCAGCTCGTGTACATTGTGACCGGCAAAGATCAGCATACGAGAGGCTGTAAAGTCAGCCGTGTCACTCGTGAGTCACCGCGCTACAGTGTGTGCAGTTCCAAACAAAAGAAAAGTTATTTCAGGGGGCTGCAGATATGGAAGTGTTCCCTTCAGGGACAGTCAGATAACACAGAACAAAAGAGGCAGCAGGTTATGACAGTGGCCAGTGGAGCAGGAGGCTGTTAAAGGCCCGTCACTTACCAGATAGAGACATCAGGATGTTGTTGATAACATACAGCCATGTACACTTCCTTGGGAAGAGCTGAGGGAGGTAGAGAAAAAAAAGAAAGATGGCACAATCACGCAGTTCTCAATGGAGGGAGGAAAAAAAAGGGGGACAAAACAACATTCATTTGGGAATTATATGTTTGCTAAACCTCCTCCTGGTTGTCTAATAAAAGACAAAGAAGGTCTGTGAAGCTTCAGACGTCTCCACGTGCTGAAGTGTAGCACATGGGGCTTTAATGAGAGGGATAATCTGTATAAGAGGTTTGGACAGTTGTGTCTTATTACGTTTTCATGGGGTGTCGGAAAATAATCGGAAAAATTTGTTCTGGTACACAATTTGCTTACGTCACACTCTAAAACAAGGTGGGGAAAAAAGAGAGCATTTGTTTGATGGTAAAAAAATGTTTGATTAACGATGCAAATCATGTATTGCATATACATTTTTTGCTAACATTTAATTTGTATGGTATTAAGTAGTAATAGTTAGTTAGTCTCCACGTAGAGTGACCTAGAATAGTAGTTAAATAATATTTTTTATTGTCATTATTATAAGGTCTTTCATGTGATCCTTTTTATTTGCTCTTTGTCATTATATAAATATGGGAAAGATGTGTCAATGTGCTGTTTAAATGCTCCAAACACATAAATACTAATATTATTATCAACTACTAAAAGTTTTGAGTGGTACATCTGCCACTTTTACAGATGAAAACTGCATTTGTCGAGAATGGAGAGCTTGACAGTAACTGTGTAAGATTTACAGTAAATATATATATGTATGCATATATCAAATGAAAAGTTAGATGAGGTTCAACTCTTTCAACATATACTGGTTCTAATAACTGACTTCAGCTGCTGTTACCTGCTCCATCGTGGCTTCATGAAGCTCATTAAGATTCAGCGTATAGATTCCATCTTCTGTCCCAAGGATTAGGTATTGATCTAGAAGAGAGAGAGAGAGAGGAAAAAAAAGAAGAGGTATTGGCTTGAATGTTAATTATGTAACTGTGTCTGTGTGCAGTACGGTGTTTGTTGCGTGACGCTCTACCTTTGGTGTCTGGATGAATCCATGAAGTGGCACAGTTGATCTTTAGCGGACAGCCATCAAACACTTTAGAGAAACAGGCTCCCATCTGCATTTGAAGAAGCAAAACAGGCTCTGCATCAGTGAAGCGCTAAAATGTCAGCCAAGGTTTAATAAGCTGGAGCCGAGCAGAGCAATGCTGAGGCAACCACAAAGCAGAAAGCTCTGTGCACCCCAAATATCTAAAGAATGTACAGCAGCATTTCAGACAAGAGATTAATAACAGTGCCCATGAAACCGCGTCAGCCATGAGGAGTGAAGAAGAGTGTGAGACAATGCAGATGAGTCACTCACCAGTACTTTGGGAGTGGGTGGCAGGCCGTTGATAGCTGGTTTCTTAAAGGAGGAGCAGAGGAAACATAAAAATTAGAGATGATGTAGATGCAGAACACAGATGATTTAGTTGCCTAGTTTAGTTTCAGCCACAACAGTGACAAACAAACAGTACGGACTGTGTGTTTTCTGTCAAAGTCGATTTAATGTCCAACATGAGGCGGATGCCAAAGTTCCCTCTTTAACGATCCGAGTTTGGATCTCACAAAGGAAAAAACATCTTACTTGAGGTTTCAGTGGAAGTTGGAAACTCTCCAGGTATTAAATATAGGCTCTAAGATCATTGAGGACTTTTTCCTTCTAAAAACCAATAAAATAAATAATGAGAGGTGTGGCGGTCCTGAAATCCATAATGTTGTGTAACACATTTATGAAACTCACAGGGAATTCCTTCTTCTCTTTCCGGTGCTGCTGGTGTGGCGGTGGCTTGGGACTGCCTCCGTTCACACTGTCATCTGAATCGTTATCTGTCATGAAACAGCAGAAGGAAAATTAGAATTGTGGCTATTAATCATACTGTCAAACACACAGAATCTACATCTAAGGTCATATACATTTACATGAGACTCTCTCACCTTTACATTCAGATTTACAGAGAGCTTGTAAATAAATAAAACAAGTGCTCATTCAGAGACCGGAAGTGATACGAATGGGTTGTTGCACATAACCATAGATAAGTTCAGAAAAGCCGAGACTCACCAGGGTCAGAGGCGTGAGACAAAAGGCCGGGGCTGCTGACGCTGACGGAGAGGAAGTCTGGAGAGGAGTGCTCAAACTTGTTGCCCTGCTCCGGCGTGCTCTGTCTGCGCACCGCCTGGCTCGGCCCGTTCTCCGAGTTGGGGAACCGCCGCACGGTCAGACACCGCTCTTCGTTAAGGCCGAGCTCCTCAGACGAACTGTTTAATCGGGGCTGGAGAGAAGGGAAAGAGTGAAAACAGTTTGGTTCTCTGTAGTATGTATTTCCTTTCATACAACTTGCATGAAAGGAAATAGTAACGACTGGTTTTAGTTCTCACCTTTGGGGGCAGAGGAGGAGGAGGAAGCCCTGGCTTGAGAGTCGATCTGAAAAAGAGGCATTTTTTTTAGAAAGATGTAAATTAAGAAATGAATGCTTACGTGTTTATGATGACATTTTTTATCTGTTATTGTCACTCACAGCTCTACATCTTCAAAGAAGTTTTCGATATGGTCGATGTCCCCGCTGCAGGAATTGAAAAAAAGTAATCAGTGTGGGGAAAAATATCCCTCCCTGGACAAAAAGTGAGCACGAGTCCAAGTAGAAGAATGGGGGTGTATATGGGATCCATCATCTGATGGAAACTACAAAACTTTTTAAAGATAAAGTCTTAATACAAAAACCTTCAAACAGGTCCATCATCACTTATTATATTTACTTTGACATGTGTTTAAGTAACACTGGGATCAGAACCAAGGTCTGCGGAAAACTGTATGAAATTCTAGATGCAGTCAGTTTTATCAATATTCCAATCAAGCGGTTTCCAGACATGCACTCTGGAAAATATCCAGGAAAATTGAGTCAGAATATATTCCGGAGTTTGCCTTTCACGTAGAAGAACTCAGCAGGAACTTGTCAGACAGGTTCACAGCAGCTGGAATATTTCAGGAACATTCTGGAGTGTCGCAGGACGGGACGACAATTACGCTGCAGTCATCAACACACCCTCCACCCTCTCATTCACCATGGATCTTCCCAAGATTTTCCTGTTATATTCTCCATCTGACATTTTCCAGAGATATTATAAGCGGGACTGGCAGAAAAAGTTCCGGAAAATGTCCAGAGCAACATTTGCGAACGTTTGCGTTCTCACAGAGAGCCATTCCGGAAAATTTCCGGAAAATGCCCGGACTTCAGTGCCTGTCTGAAAGCAGCTGCAGCTTCAAAGACGAGCGTCAAAGTATTAAAACAAGAGATTGTATTTGAATTCTACAGGTTGATACTTAATTATTCCCCCGTCTATTTCTACACCACACAGTCCTGCCTACTTTCCTACTGTACATCAGACTGGTACATCAGATCAGGTATAAAGAGGTATGTACAGTCTGGATCAACAGCTATGATCACACATGGTAGATTGAGGGTTGTCAGGGAGGCAATGATGATTTGTGAACACGGTGGGTGCTAAACCTCACTACACACACATGGTGGTGGAGCGGGCGAGGGGGTAGGATGGAATGGAATCATGGCGTACACTACTACTACTACAACACACAATGCTAGTGTTACCGTTGGAACAATTCATCCTCAATGCTTTTGAGAAGGCTCCTTTGAGGGACAAGACGAGAGAGAGGGGGTGGGAGAGCGACAGAGATAAGTGGAGGGAGAAAAACAGTCAAAGCACACAGACAGGTGAGCAGGAGCTTAAAGGCCACAGTGACATTTCAAAACTGCAGGTGGGGGGGGTTAGTTCATGCAGACACAGGCCTTCAGATCCAGTGAGGACGAAGCTTAATGTGTGAGACAGTGACGAGCACCCATAAGAAAAAAGGAATTTCCAATCAACTCAACAGGAGATAAAGTGAGACACATAACATACCTTTTCTTTTTTTCTCTGGAAATACTAGAACACGATCAATTAATTACAGCCTGGCGTAGCCAGAATAAATACTCAAATACGTATTAGTCTGGGATCTCCTCAGTTCTTTTCTGACCCAAATGCCCCGTACGCAATTGGATAGACGTACAACCAAGAGCGAGAGCAACGAATCATGTGTCGTCTGTTGAACGACGAGGGGAAATCACTTCCCAATGGAGGGCAGAGCAAATGAAATGAGGATTTGTCTTGTCCCTGATTTTGGGGTTTTCAAAAACTTTAACCATGCGTTTGTTTTTGCTTCCTGGAGAGGCATCCATCTGATAAATACGCCAGGTTAAAAAGGTAAGTGAGTGTGTGTGGGGGGTGAGCAGGGAGTAAATAGGAGCAGTTCCCATGACAACAGTTTCCATGGATTACCTGGTTGTTATTCCTCCCTCTTCAAAGGGAATCCAGGGGGAAGGGAAGTCATTATCTTTCCTCACATCCTGTGGAAAGGCACACACACGCACAAAAATAGACTTTTTAAATACATGCATTCCTTAATTTGTGGATTTATTTCTATTTGAAAATGTACATCAACCAAAGAAACCATTACTAGTATTGATTAGAGTGAATGTGATTATCACCATTTTAGAATGAGCCTCCGTTTCCTTCCAGAGTGGTGGTTCAAACTGGAGCTTGTCGACTGTGAATGAAAAAAATTGTGGTCTGTCTTTTTCTTTTACACACATCTTTGGCACTAGAGGGCATCAGTATCCAACACTTCAAGACAACACAAAGCCAGGGGAGCAGAACCAGGAGCCTTTTGAAAACACTCTTAACCAAAAGCAGATCAACCGCTTCCAGTGCAGCGCGCACACACGCACACACACACACACACACACACACACACACACACACACACACACACACACACACACACACACACACACACACACACACACACACACACACACACACACACACACACACACACACACACACACACACACACACACACACACACACACACACACACACACACACCTGTCAAAACACCACAAGGTCTCTCCGTTGATTTACTGTGCTACTATATGAATGTTTGGTCTGGAGGCCCGTAGACGAGTCAGTCACCAAAGACAAACACAGATTACAACCGACACTAACCAGATCCGAAATAACCAGATATTGGTAAAAGACAAAAAGAATTACAAATAGATAAGGAGCAGATTCCTCTTAGTTTATGTTTGGGGTCAGATTCTGGAGACTGGCGTCATGTCCAGTGTGAACATGACATGATCTCTGCTGCAACTAAGTGAGAGAGGGGAAGAAAACCAACCGACCTGCCAACAAACCACATAATCAGCTTCTCGTCAACAAAGAAACTTTTTATTCGAGGATTCAGGGCACTTTTTTTTTTCCTTTCTCCAGAAGCAGATTTTCTGCTCGAGGTATGCTGATAATGTGGCAGCGCTGCAGTATTTTCAAAAACACAGATAACGGGGTGAGCGGGTGAGTCACAAGTATTATGAAACCAACCTTCGGCAAAAAAACCTCTGGGAAGGTGTCAAACGAGCTTCCTTGTTAGGATTTTATAAGTCATGTAATCTTTTATGCAAACATGTCTGCCAAGAACTAAGATGTCACAATGACCAAATCGTTCAACCGTATCGCAACTACAGTAAGAAGCCAACCCGTGCACAGGAACTCAACTCATTAGTAACACTTCAGTCTCAAACACAAAGTTCTGTTTTCTGCTATGAGTTGTACAGTAGGAGTGAGTGTGGAGATTCATACAAAACACACACTGTCTCACTACACTGTCACTAACCTTCATCCCCCCTGTGTCCCTCAGAGAAGCTAGGACTTGAGCATGGCCCGCCTTGGCGTGTCCAATTGTTTGCTTCATGTAGGAGGGAAAGTCAGACGTGATTGTGAGAAATATATGGATGGAACCACACAGGACGTACATCTGGTACGATCACAGCACAGACACGGCACACAACACCATGTACGCATGTCTACGAATAAGGAGACGCCTCACAACTTGACCGTTGCTACATGAACCTGAAATGATGACATGACAACAACTTCCAGACGACACAAACACACAACAACTTCCCTGAAGGGTTTTTTATTATATGAATTTTAAAAGCTGCATCCTGAAGCCATATTCAACAACTGATGACCGGAAACCAAATTCCTCACTTGAAGTGACCCTTCAGACAAGCTATATGACATTTTTAGTAAAAGATGAGGGACAGTTACTTGCCAATACAGACACATCACAATCTCTTCTACATGCACTTTCTCTTCCGTGACTCCCGGAGCTATTTTTATACACACTGCCACATGGTGTGTGCTGGACAAGTGCCAGTCAGTGCAGCAGGATTAGCGGAATGACCCTCAGACAAGCTGCCGGACCTCATGTCAGGCTAAAACAGCCGGCAGGCCTACTGACTAAATGACACACTGACTGACCAAGTGAGGGCACGGATTCATGTGAGAGGGGGGTTGATCTTGGTGTGATGCCGTTTTTTGGGGGGGCTTTTTGTTCACTTACAGTCCAACTCGGAGCGTGTCCTTTCAGCTCTGGCTTGTTTGTTGGTGGAGCGGATGGTGTGTCTGACGGCAGAGAGGGGCTGGAACACAGAGTGAGAGAGATTTCAAGATAAAGACATAGGTTTTTAACAGCACGAGTAGCACTTGGCGAGTCAAGCGCAGGGCAAACGCAGCAATGCCTCGAGTCATCTGGCAGATTCCACCTTTTGAAATAATCTGTAGAAAGCAACATGACAAGATATAAGCTGAGCTGAGAGCAAGTTTCTGTCCAGTGTCATTGTCACATTATTATGCATCCCCAGAGGCTGTTTGTACGCAACGACGAGCTCAATTGCTCGTAGTCAATACCCTTCAGAGTGTTTTTTCATTCATAGGGGCCAAGACAGTGCCACTACTGTCAGCTCGAGAAAAGCACAATGGTCTCTTAAAAGGCAATGGTACCACCTCTCCTTGGCCGCCGCACAGATGTCGTGTCGAGTCCCTTTGGAATAACAACATTGAAGGAGAAAATCAAGAGGAATGGGGAAGATTTTTTGTTACCATTATGCTTTTTTGCAGCATTTTCAAATGGACATTTTTCTTATTTTAAAGTGCAATCTTTCACAAATAAATATTTATATATCTGTATTATTATCAGGCATTACCTCGAGGTCGTCGTCGTCCACCTCACTGTAATGCTGGTGGTTATCCGGGTTGTTCATCTTGTCGAGGAGGTCGACGGCGAGCCTCCTCGTCAAGCCCGTCTGGCCCACAAATACGTGCTGCATGAGACGGGAAAGGGATTGCGAAGTTATCATAAAAATAATAATTTCATCACAGTTTGCATCAGCAGTATGGCATCCCCGACATACGAGATCAATGAAAAGTTGATGTAGAACCGTAACCTCCCCCTGCAGAGAGAGTGAGTCATGGTTTTACTGTTATAGAGTTATTCAGATTGTCTGCATTATTAATCATCTAGGTGCTAGGACTATTAAACCAGGGACTATCCTCTGGAGACACTGATGATAGAGGAGGATCTTTTAAGAAACAGCTGAACCGTATTTATAGTTTGACTGAGGCCTGAAAATCAAAAGCAGGTGCTGACTGAATTTTTATTTCCTCTTAAATAAGTGCTTCAGAGATGATATAATCAAAAAGCTTTAAGAGACACATGTAATTAGGTAAAACATTAAATGAAAATAATAACTTTGAGCAGCAGTTCAGGGGCCAGAGTCTGACTGGAAGCCAAACTGCTAGAAATTCTGCCAAATCACACAGAAGCTCATTGGGCCAAGCTGAGATCCAGCTAGAAAAAAAAACCTCACTTCCATTTGTGTCAGGCCTTCAGGGTTTGCAGATGGTAGTAGTTCAACAGGCAAAGGAATGAGGCTCCAAGACCTCAAAACGAGACAATGATAGGATTCATTACCGATAGAAGTTTCTCGGCGGTGGGCCTCTTCTTTGGGTTCTTCGTCAGAGACACTTTGACAAAGTTGTGGAAGGCGGTGGACCTGCGGGAGATAAATACTGTTTTAATCCAGTACTCATCACTGTTAATCCTCTGAAAATGTAAAATTATATAAAGCGCAGTGGATATTCTGGGAGCCCTCACCATTTGCTTTTGTCTTTTAGTTTAGGAGGCTGGAAGCTACTCTTTGACATCAAAAATAAGGCCCTGGGGGAAAGACAAAGAAAAATATTGAACTGTTGGTTGAAAGAGGGAAATGTATTTACAAGATCTTCTAAATATAAACTGCATTTTGAATGAAACAGGATGACCATTCAAGTAATCAAACGGCGTGATGAAACATTAGAAGAACACAAAAGCAGGAAGCTGCCTAAGAATCATTTGAGAAAGCTCTTATGACTGATCATTTTTAAGGAAAGTCAAAAAAAAATTGCACCTCATCGGGTGCAAGTCGAACATCGGCGGCTGCAGCTCGGCCATCTCTATGGAGGTGATGCCAACTGCCCAGATGTCGCAGAGCTGGTTGTAGCCACCGTTCTTCTCCACTGCAGCAACTTCCGGAGCCATCCTGGAAAAAGTTCAGGTCAAGAAAAAGATGAATGGTTGGTGAAGGAGACCTCCTTGAAGTGAAGACCAAAACTGATATTTATAATCTGATACTCTGTTGATCTTTGTAGGAGAACTATGTTTACTATTCTCCCCCCTCGGCAGTGTGTGTGTGTGTGTGTGTGTGTGCGTGTGTGTGTCTGTGTGTGTGTGTGTGTGTGTGTGTGTGTGTTAGGAGGTCAGGGTCAATGACAGTAAGGTTTCAGTGTCTTTCTCAAAAACACTTCAGCTGCTGTGGGAATTTGAACTTTCACCTTTCAGTTTGAGACATCTGCCTTTACTGCTACTGCACAGTCAAACTAGATTCTGTTTGTGATTCAGACTCTTTAACTTATTAGTTTCTCAGTATGTTATTAAAGGAAGTTCACACTCACCAGTAAGGTGTTCCAATGAAGGACTTTCTTTTGGCAATGGTGGCCGTTATTTTGGCCGCAACTCCAAAGTCGGCTGCAACAAGGATGGACCGCGTTTCACATTATGTAAACCACATGCAACTCACAGCTACTGAGGAGTTCGGCTCCGTGAGAATTAAGATGCAGAGCGGCCGCTTACCTAACTTCACATCTCCGTTGTCTGTTAGAAGTATGTTGGCACCCTGTTAAAAAGTCAAATATTATGGGGTTTTTTAGTTTGAGTTTTGAGAAAAAACATTCAAAAGACTATAGTAATATTTTAGTACAATGAGAAAAAATGCCTGAAATACTCAGCTGGACTTGTGTGTGTTGCAAAACTGGTTCATAACAACGTGCAAATTATGCGTTAGGCTTCCTCAGTAACATATGGTGTGGTTGAAACTTGAACTGCTCGTGTGTCTCTTCTTCACTGATCTGTAAAACTACACCGGTACCACCGCCACCAGCTTTCTGACAGTCCCACTGACAAGTGTTTCTGCTGCCTGTGACTGACAAGTCTCTCTGGTGGCATCCTGCAGTGAGAGTAGAGGAAACAGGAAGTGCTCGCTCTGTAGAGCTGACTAAAGATAATAGATCCAGCCCTGACCTTCTGTGATAACACATGAGACCAAGGTCTGTGTGTGTGTGTGTGCAACAAGCATGATCCACTTCAGTTCAACCACAATACTGCAGTAAAGTAACACCGCTGGTCACATGCTTGTTGGTGAGCACATCTCTGGCTACATACTTCCTGTGACTTCACTTAACACCTCTAGAATGTGCTAAATGCAAATGCAAATCTGTGAAAATCATTATCTTAAGCCTGAGACACTGTCTTACTCCTCTACCTTCCTTTTTTTTTTGCCTTTCTCTCAAATGTTTTGAAAGTTAAATGTTAATTTGTCTGTCGCTGGCATGAGGCTCAGTGTCTGCATGTGTCACAATAGAACAGGCATGTCCTTTAAAAACTACGGTCAAAAGAAAACAAAAGAAAAGATATAATACCTTGATGTCACGGTGCATCTTGCCCTTGGTGTGCAGATATCCCAAACCCTGTCGATAAAATAAATGGATTTCGTATGATTTACATTGAAATCAATAACTATGAAATGCTCATTCAAATTTTTTTGGGGTGGATTAAAATTACCTGTATGGTCTCTCTGCAGACATATGCGATCTGGAGCTCTGACAGTGGTCCCGTCACTGTAACACGCGAGCAGAGGTTGAGTCGACATGTGCATCGCATTAAGAAACACTTCGTGACTTAATCTTGAGAAATAACATCTCACCGTGATAAATGTCCTGCAGAGATCCTCCGCCGCAGTACTCCATACATATCCAAAGCTTCTCCCGACTAAAGGAAGCAGCGGAAATTATTATGTTAGGGAAACTGTTGCTTCGGCAGTCAGCGACACAGGTTTATACATATATATACGGTTGATAGCACAAAACGTTTGTCGAGGGTTTTTCTCGTTGAACACATATCCTTCCTGGAAAAAAACAAGCTTGTTGTAACCGTGATGAGAGTGCATGATTAGACCTGTGACAGTTGGCCAGCAGAGGAGATTTCTAATCTCAACTGGAAGTGGAAATTATTTTAGGTCAGGAAACTGGTCCGAAAGGAAACTACAGCTTCCCCAAATAACATATAAAGTAAGTCAAATGAAGCACCATTCAAAGAGAAAGTCACAAAGTACAGAAAATACAAAAGTATACAATGATAAAATTAAACAATGAGAGTAGAGTTGCAACTAACGATTGTTTTAATTTTCAATTAATCGATAAGTTGTTTGGTCCATGAATGAGAAACCCAGACAACAATAAATCGCGCACATAAAAAATAAATAAGGGCCAGTTGAATAAATTAGTTTTTTGCTTCTTTTTTTTCAAGGCATCGACAGAGCCAGCGGGTTTTATGGGAAGAGCATTCCATAGTGATGGAGCCATGGCTTCAAATGAACTATCACCTTGGTTTTTTTTATAGTGCGCGTATCCCTTGTTACAGTAAGCCCTTGTCTGAAAACCTTCATGAAAAAAATAAAATAAACGCTGGTTCTTCTGATGGAAGTCAAACTAGTTATATAATGATTAATACACGGTGGGTTGCTCATTAAGGGGTTTTTACTGTCGCCATTTGTTCTCCGTGCGGCGAGACTAAATAAGACACACCTGCTGGGATAAGGCGTGTATCTCTCTGGGAAAAAAAACAGCCACATGAAACAGATCAGAGGCTCGTGTTCCAGTTAAACCTGCTGGAAGTCGGAGGCAGCGGTAGGCAGACCAGCCCCAATTTCCTCTCAAGATGCCAGCCACAAAACACAGAGCTCCGTTAAAACATGAGAGCGCTGCATCCTGGCACTGCAGGGCCTAGTCAGCAGCACAGGCTGGCCCGGGACAGTGACTCATACTCACACACACACACACACACACAGGTGTGACTCAGTAATTAAAGACCTCGTGTGAGTTTCAGGCAGAGTCTCGTTTAAATCCTTCTTGACAGTCACATATGAATTCCATGAATATTATACCATGAACTGGCAGCAAGGGGAGAAGAAAACAGTGAGAGTAAAAATGACAAAGCAGGATTATTTTTTGAGCTGGCTCTTACCAGAGGTAGCTCCCAAAGTAGGCCACAATATTGTGGTGCATGCATTCCTTCACCATGAAGATTTCCTGCTGTATGATGGAAAAGTCATCCCCTGGAAACACAGAGAGAGAAGTCACACACACACAAACACACACGGGCACAGTTTTTCCCCTGCATTTTCTGTACAAATCAAATAAGACATTTTTGCATTTAGAAAATAAACAGTACTGGAAATAATTGCAGGCGTGAAATGAAACATATTGGGTTATGATTCTTTTACAATGTGACATTAGCACAAACCTTGGTATTTGACACATTGACAAAAACAACCTCTCAAAGCATTTTGAATGATGCACAGGGTGAACTTCCACGGTAAAATCCACGGTAGTATGACACAATCATGTTGTGGCAGGTTGGTGTATTTTTGATTTAGTCACGCCATGAAGCTGTGGACAATGATTAGAACGACATAATGAGTGTTAAATCTCATCACTGGTAGTTCAGAATGAACTCTTATACGTTTGCTACAACCTCCTAACTGAAATGTTATAGCTGATGGGTTTATGCTTCAATATTTCATCTCTATGTAAATACAGCAGATTATAGACCAGTTTACAACATCAGAAAAGAACACCTTGTAATTCTTTTAACTTTATGTGGTGTACAGGCTAATATCCAGACCGCTCTACAGCTCAGCAAAGCAAAAAAACACATCCGACCAGTAGGAAGTCGGGAGGCAGAAATATGTAAGGCCCAGCTGCTCCCAATTGTACGGAGACACGGCCCTGGAACACATTAACAGGGAGGTTAAGATCTACCAGTCTCTGCCAGCTTCAGTGCTCCATCAACACACTGTCATCATAGGCACGGGTCCAGATGAAGCTACTTTGAAAAAGGAGACAATCGCTGCCAAAATTATCAAAATGATAATGTACCTTTTACTTGTGGTGGAAATAACTGTCAACAAAGCAATTTATTTTCCCTTTTTTTCTGTGCCAAACGTGTCAATCTTGCTCTCCACTGTGGCTTGTAAACAAGCCTCTTTCGATGGCTGAATTATGTTATCAAAAAAATCAGCTGGTTGAGAGAATAGTCAAACCACAAACTGTGGCGAAAAGAAGCGCCTGGACCTGCATCCTCCTCCTACGGTGCATAGTTCCAGACAACACACACACACGGAGGTGAAATTAAAAGCCATACAGCGGGAAGTTGGAATTTTGGAAGAAACATGATAAAATGGAGATAACTCCAGGGCCACAGAGGCTTTTTTTTTTTTCAAGGACACAATGTATGTACACAATGAGGCAATTTGCGGTTGAGCAGAGCTGCTTTCAGCCGGTTAGTCAGTCAGTGTCTCGCACGTGAGAGACGGAATTAATGCCAACATGTTTTAACTGTATCCAGCAGCTAAAACAACAAACCAATACATTTCCATGAGCTCCTTATCAATCAGTTACTAACTCGAGTATTGAGTAACATCAGAGGATCCTTGAATCTAAAAGAACGACTACAAATACCTGCAACCCAGACGTTAAAACAAAAAGCATCACGTTCCTTTTCATTAGATCCATCATTCTTTTGCAACGAGAATAGAAATGATCCACAAGAATGTCAGGGCTCAGTTTGAGCTCTTCCCTTGTATCTGTCAGCCATGTTTTAATGTGTTTATATGGCATAATAAGGATGTAATGATGTCCTACAGAAGCTGGTGTTTCACAGCTATAATCCATGACTTTAATGATGACGAATGTGCAAAAGTATTTCCAGTCTCAGTCTCGCTGTGTTTACCACATTACTACGAGCGAGTGGCACTTTATTCAATTTAGACGAGCTACTGTTGATCACAAGTCATTTTTTAATATATCTGTTGACGGAGAGAGTAAATGGTTACAGGGGAGCCACAAAAATTTGGGCCACGGTAATTTCAGCGACATGTTTGGGCCCCCCTCCCCAAAAAAAATAAAATTAAATGACACGTCCCCCACACAATCTTCTCGTCTCGGTGCGTTGACTTTGTAGCCACTTCCTCTCCGACTGAGCGCTTCCCTCTGCTCTGTGACTGTACACACATATTCGCTCAAGGCTTCATGTTTCAATTCAGTGTGTCAGAGAAGTCAGAATGTTAAGTCTGGACTTTATCTTTATAGTATGAATCAGAGGTCGATCACAAATTAAACCCCAACCCGCGAGATCCGGGGAGATTTTAACACTTTTCACACAAAAAAAGAAGAAGTACTGCTTCTGTTCGGATGTAGCAGCTTATAGAAAATACATTCAACTGCATGCAGAGTTGTTCCACACCCAAAATGGCTTGTAGCTGAATTTCTGACGGAATACTGCCAGGGGGCTGGTGCCAACTGCTCAGTGAGGAGAAGAAGTGTCTGCTTTAAAGTTTTCCCTCGATTGTCAGTGAGTGAAGAGACCAACACTAATTTGATCTTCACTCTTTCATTTGGCCTGTAAATGATCAGATTAACCAGCTCTGCAGCCAGAGGGCTTCACCACCACCACCACCACTCCTCCTCACTCCTCACTCCTCTCTCCCTCTCTGTCCCTTGCTACACACCAGCCCTGTCATTCGTCCTGGTCCAACCTGTTGGATTCCTCGTTCCGCCCCGGGGCTGTTTACCTCGAGCACAGAAAGGAGTGACTCTCGCCAGAAGTGGGGGTAAGGTAAAGAAAAAAAGAGAGTCCTGCTCAAACAAGATTGACCTGGGCTCGGGTTAATACTTGTTCAATACGTCTCGAAGAAAGATAGAGCAAATATGAACGGTGTTTGCTTGTCAGACAACCTGAACAGGTTTGCGCTGCAGCTTACGAACACGTGCAGGAAAAACATGGGACCATTCTGGACTAGATATCTTCCCCATTGTTTTTGAAAAACTTTATTCAAAACTCAGGTCCATCTTCACAGTTTATCTGTTAATCACTTCTCAATCTTTTAAACAACAAGAAAAACGTATCCCTTCTTCTGTCCTTTTTCCAATTTGCAGCTAAGCCTCCTGATCTTCTGCTTCACACACGCACATAAACACTAATCCCCCTTCCTCCTACATGCCAGCAGAATATGTCACAGCCTTACATTAAAGAACAAGACTTCTATAGTCTGATCAGGAAGGGGCCAATCATTTTTATTTCAAACTGATCATCCGGAGTTTACTGATTAAACACTGACACGTGCAAACTTGGGGACAAAAACACACCATCGGTCCAAACATCATCATCATCATCTCCCTCCCAGCATTAGACCCACGGTGGTGCGATGAATGAAAGAGAAAACAAACACAAGTGAATCTCTTCCCTTCACCGACTGGTAATCAGCTCGCTGAGCTCAGTCTGGTTGCCGGTGGTGCAAAATCTTCTTTGGTAATCCCACTAATCTGGATTGCACTAACTCTGTCACTAGGTCATCACCAGCACAGACCCCAGAGCCGGAGAGCACAGTCCCAAACGTCTTCTTCTTCTTCTCCTTCACCTGACACGGTGTAACGTCACACTGACTCTGATATGACGCCTTGACAACATTTAGATTTTTGAAATGACCAACTTTTTTGCAGACTTTGCTTCAAATTCAATATGGGGCGCAGGACACAGGCTAAATTTAGAGATTGAAATCAATTCAAGAAAAACAGCAGTATCAACATATTCATATCTGCAGTCATGTTTACTGGCACTGTGGGACAGTATTTTTCAGTCAGTCCTTTTTGTGCATTCCATTTCAAAACCCTGGAAAATAACAGACGCGTTTTCCAGACCTATTTCTCAGCTCTGAAAAAAATTAAAATCTGAAACCAGAATGTTTTCTCTTCACTATGAAACCGAGAAAATAAAAAGATCAGGTCTTACCTATTTCCAACTTTATGATCTTCACAGCAGTGAGCTCTCCCGTGTGCACGTTTCGAGCCTGAAAAGACACAAGAGTGCAACTGTCAGCCGGGACGCGAATCTCACATAACTGTTTATTAATATTCTTTTAATCAAAATGTGTCATCAAATGGCAAAACAATGAATGTTACACTGCAGAAACACGCACTTTGTCAGTGACAGAAAACGAACGGCCAACAATTTAGTGGTTCATCCTGATTAACTGTAACCGAGTACGTAGTGTAATCAAGGAACAATCTGAAACATTTGTGGGATCAAATATGGAAAGGATTTGCTGCTCTTCTCTCAGAGCAGAAGCAGTTATCATTTGAAAGAAACAATCAATTAATCAAATTAAGTCTTTTTTTTTCAAGAAAAATAAACCGCCTAATATTCTCAAATGCAAAGATGTGACACCTTTGTTTTTCCTTTTTTTTTATAGTGAACTGAATATTTGCAGACATCACTCTGGGCTTTAATCAAGAATATTTGGGGTAAAGATCTGTTGGCCATCCAAAAATTGAAATGTTCTGAAATGGTGCCGTAACTTTTTTCAACTATTATCACTATTATTTATTGACTAAACCAATAATTAAGAAGAACCAATCGACAGATGAATCAACGATGAAAATAATCCCTACATGCAGCCCTTGAACATCACATGACATGATATTTCATTTTGACGAGACAACAGTTAAGAGTTCTGGCCTCGACAGACATTAAACCAATGTCTGATTGGTATGATCCTTTCTCCTCTGTGAGAGCTGGAGTGAAAATATTCAACTGTACGTGACGTCAGCACCCTCCATCAGACAAATTCCAAACCACTGCATTATTAAGTAGAGTCTCGATGACTGGTTACGTCTTCTATATTTAAACTCCGTGCCAAGAAATATCAAACCCAAAATCATGTGAACGTCATCGGCAGAGGTCATGAGGTCAAGCCGTGTTAGTCAGCAGGGAGAGGCCAGACAACGTCTGTCTGCAAACCTTTACATTTCTCTGGCGTCACAAGACCTACAGTCTTACTGTTGCATTTTTGTGTTCGCTCTTTCAGTTTCATCGGTACATTTGTACATTGCCAATTGAAAAATGTGATATTTCATCATGTCAACGACTACCATCAGAATGTATAGATTTTGGGGACAGTATCCATCCATCATTTGTGAAAGTTCCATAAAAAAAAATAAGTAGGTTGCACTGTCTTCCATTTCAAATCCAGGTCAAGACGGGATGCTCCCTAATCCGTGGGAGTGCAGTGATGAGGCGAGCGGCTAAATCAACCGTATAAACCATAAGAGCCCTCCAGCGTAGGCCACCGTTCAACACTGGGAATGTGTTGGGCGTTGATTCACACATATCAATAGTCAGTAACCCACACAAAGCTTAAACTTGTTCGGCAGCTGATACCACGTGTGCTCGCACAACAACACATAACAGGAAAGAAGAAAAAAAACTTTACCAACAAATATTTCTTGCAAAATAGGACAGAAATCGTGCCGCGTATGTAATAAATGATAGTTCGTTTGTTCAGGCATGATGATTATTTCCAACTGTGGATGTCAGTGTTTCTCCTGCCTTAAATTATGTTGAAGTAATGACTGAATACTTGCACACAACCTGTGTCTTCTAGCTTCCTGAATTAGCTCAAGCCAACCTGAGAACTTTACCTCATGCAAAAAAGAGGAAGTTTTAAGATGACAGTTCAAATGTGTGATGCAGCAGATGAAACAACTTTAACAACGTTACATAACTTTGACTGGAAGGAGTTGCAGTCTGGCATGTAACAGACCTCTAAAAGAGACAAGATCTGACACAAGATCAATCAGCGTCAGGCTCAGTGGAAAAACAACCACAACCCAGGTGTCCCTGGTGTGTCTACATAGACCTACTGTGAATTCAGAGAGAAAATAGTAAAGAAAATATTTCTTTACGAGCAATCTTTTCCAAGTTCTTGCACGCGATGAAGTCGGGGTCGACCGATTATTGGCCTGGACGAGATTAGTAATTATTGGTCGACCCCTACAATAAAGGCTTACGGAGTTGTGAGAATCAAAAATAATATTGACCAGAAACATTATTAATAAAATGAGAACAAGTGGCTGATTGTGTAGAATTCTTTGGTTCTTTATTTGTCATCCATTTTGACATGAACAGACGCAGAGCCGATATCAAAACCCCACTCACCTAGAATATTGACTTTCCCTAGAAATTTTCGTGGCCTTGGATCAACTAGGGCTAATCCAGATACGAAAATACAAAAATATTTGTAAAACAAATTATTCTTTGAGTAAGACTTGTAAAGGAACATTATAAAAATAAACTGAGGGATTGACTGACTGAGAGCCAAGGGCACGACACTGTAACGGAGATAAATTAATCATTACCACCAGTAATAACAAAGAGCAACACATATATGTGACTCAAATTAAAATCATCAGATATAATAAATCATCTGAAGCGAGTAGGAGGACCAAAGGACTCAAACTCTCAACTGTGCGCAGGCGGGCAGACCAAAGGAGGACTCTTCCCCAATGCGAGGCGTTTCCGCTGTCAGTGTGGCGCTGAACACACCCATAGTGGAACGCATGTTTAGACAGCGGCCCGATCATATTTCAGCGTGCCGCGGCCCTCGGCCTGCGAGCTGCGAGAGAATACCAGGCGCAGCATTCCACCGGTGGCCTGTCTGTGGTGGAGGGGGTGGAGGGGTTGGGGGCTGCGCCAGAGGCGCTTTGTATGGAGAGGGACCGTGACCGGCTGCCTGAGCTATCGCACACTGGGTCAGATGGGTCATCTGTTTGTCTGTGGCAGATGGATAAACAAGAAAATATTCGCCAGCGAACACGCCTCACTGTGTCCAGCAGGCAGTGGGAAAAGTCTGGATGCTTTGGCTTTCAAAGTTTCTGTGCAGATTTTAGATAAACACAGATTTATTTTTCTGATATCTGATTACATACTTAGTGCGGTGCAACCGCTACAGTACATGCCCATAAAGGATTTATGCATTAATTCCAATAACTTTCCTCAACCTTTCCGGCAACCAGTTAATAATAAATGCAGTCATAAAGCAACATCTGTTTGAACTGTACAAAGTATTTGTAATTCTTGTAATAATTTGTTGATTTAAACTTTATTTGCAAAGTTTAGTTTTGGTTGCTATAAGGTGAGAAAGGGGTGTAGCCTTGTTCATGTCACTTAGCCTGAGCAGTCAAACCAGTTTAATAAACCATGATGCAGAACAACCAGGGAAAGACAAATTCTAGTAGGTATATAGCAATATTAATTCCTTCAATCAAAGACAATTACAAGGATGCAACCGTTAAGTTTGTTATTGATTCATTTGAAAACAATATTCTTGGAATAATCGGCTAAAAATGTAGTTCTTAAATAAAGAAAATCACTCAACACACATCTGTGTAAAATGTGTTGTCTTACATTTTGCTTATAATATGTAATAGAGCTGAAACTATCAGTCAATTAATCAGTTAGTTGATCAACAGTAAATTAATCAGATACTTTTCTGATAATCGATTGATTGTTCAAGTTGTTTTTTTGAGCAAAAAATGTGAAAGCACCACTGGTGCCAACTTCTGAACTGAACATTTGCTCTTTTTCTATGATTGCGCATTGAATATCCCTGGATATTGTAAAATTAGTATGAGAAAAATAAGCCATTCTGATGGGTTGTGTGTTTTCTCAAATGTAATATATTATACAATGAATCACTCAATCAAATAAAAATCAACAGACTGATTAATAATGAAAATGATCATTAGTCCCCCCCCTCCCCTATTTGTATTGTATATGTGAATATAATTTTTGCTATTCTTAGTGATTCTCTGCTAAATATCCCCGGCGTGGGATGAATAAAGTTCTATCTTATCTTATCTTTGCTGCAGCTTGAATATATTTAGTCTTGTATGGTGAGTAACACGATCCCCATCCTTCGTTCATTGTATCATGTGCTATCAGCCAAGTTATTTCTTTTCCAACAAGAGTATTCTCAAACATGAACTGAGGGTGAGGAAATTGGTCCCTGATTTGGTCCCTGATTCAACAGCCACTGTCAAATGTGTTCGCCACATGTCATCACGAATTATGAGACAAACAACACTCTGCCTTGAGTTGATAAGTCATGCGATGGAATGCCAAGAAGACATCTCTCCAGCTGTGATGACAGGCTGTGGGAACCAGACCCTCCACTCCACTGGACTGTACTGTACTGTGCTGGACTGTACTGTATTGTACTGTACTATACTGTACTGGTGTGTACTGGACTGGACTGTACAGTACTGTGCTGGACTGCACTGTACTGTACTGGTGTGGACTGTACTGTTCTGGTCTGGACCGTGTTACTGTACTGGTGTGAACTGTACTATCCTGTATGTAACTGTATTGTATGTTACTATACTGGACCATGTTACTGTACTGTATGTTACTGTACTATCTTGTATGTTACTGTACTGAACCATGTTACTGTACTATCCTGTATGTCACTGTACTGTATGTTACTGTACTATCCTGTATGTAAGGGTACTGCATGTTACTGTGCTATCCTGTATGTTACTGTACTATCCTGTATGTTACTGTACTGGACCATGTTACTGTACTATCCTGTATGTTACTGTACTGTATGTTACTGTACTATCCTGTATGTTACTGTACTGGACCATGTTACTGTACTGTATGTTACTGTGCTATCCTGTATGTTACTGTACTGGACCATGTTACTGTACTGTATGTTACTGTGCTATCCTGTATGTTACTGTACTATCCTGTATGTTACTGTACTGTATGTTACTGTACTATCATGTATGTTACTGTACTGGACCATGTTACTGTACTGTATGTTACTGTACTATCCTGTATGTTACTGTACTGGACCATGTTACTGTACTATCCTGTATGTTACTGTACTGTATGTTACTGTACTATCCTGTATGTTACTGTACTGTATATCACTGTTCTATCCTGTATGTTACTGTACTATCCTGTATGTTACTGTACTGCATATCACTGTACTATCCTGTATGTTACTGCACTGTATATCACTGTTCTATCCTGTATGTTACTGTACATTACTGTACTATCCTGTATGTTACTGTACTGCATATCACTGTACTATCCTGTATGTTACTGTACTGTATATCACTGTACTATCCTGTATGTTACTGTACATTACTGTACTATCCTGTATGTTACTGTACATTACTGTACTATCCTGTATGTTAGTGTACTGTATGTGACTGTACTGTACCTTGAACACGTCTCCATACGTGCCACTTCCCACCCTCTGGATGAGCTCCAAGTCGTGATGGGGGTTCTTCCTCTGGATTTCACCGCTGGGCCGGGGGAAGCTATCCATGGTATGAAGCTCGCAGCACCAACAACAACAACAAACAAAAAAACGATCCCTTTTTCACATCTAGTTTGGCTCGAACCCCAAAATCTGACTGGCTTGGTTTTGATGTAGCGACAGAAGAAGAAAAAGAAGCTCCAGGAGAGAGAGAGAGTCTCAATCCTCCTTTTGTTTTGTTTACTCAGATGCTCCTTCTCCGAGCTCCGTGGCCTGCAGGAGAGAGACACAAGGGGGAGGTTTTGATCAATGCAAAATGGGCTCAACGGTTGACGACTACTGAAAGAATATGACACGTGATTGGTTATTGATGTCCTTTAACAGAAGCACAACAGTCACACGAAGGTGGACCACTTCAGGCCAATGGACGTGCTGCCCACCGTACCATAACAACTTTCACACCTCCGACGTAACATTTCCCTTCAGACCTAACTGACTCTGAAGTGTATCACAACTACAGACGACAACATTAGCTTGCGCGTCAACGTTCGCATGCGCACACTGGTCAACTCCAGCAAATAGCCACATCCCTGCAGGTAGCTCCGATGCTAATGCTAACTAGCTAGCGCGAACTTTAGCTTTCGCCGCTGGTTCCAACTTCGACGCGGCGCCTCTTTTTTTTTTTCTTCTTTTTTTCTTACCTTTCACGACACGAACGCGGCGGACGAGCGACTCTTGCATCTTGGAATTTCCTGTACGATGGCGTCGAATAAGTGGCGATGAAGCGCGGCCTCTCTCTTTCTGTTGTTTTCGAGGAAAACGGTAGTAAAGTTCCAGTCAGGCTGTGACGGTTCGCTCCGTCTGCCTCAGTGCGGCAGCGGCGGAGGCGGTGCGTTCGAGTCGAGTCCTCGCAACAATGCCGGCGTTAAGTGCGGCCGCTGACATGTCATTTCCCCCCCGACAGTTTCACACTCAGTCACGTGTTAAAACATATCAACGGCCCGACGCAGACATAATGTCGAGTGTTTTTTAATTCGCTGTCTCAACGCGCGGCGCTTAGAAACGCAACAGTCTGCCGCTAATCCTCCTCCACCGCGGAGTCGCAGTTACTGGATCCTGGCGGCGCGTTCAGGTGCTCCTCGTAAAACACACGCACTCCACACGAGATGGTATATAAGCCAATTCACTTTCTTTATTTTTAAAAGCCTGTCAATGCTTGTCAGTGGGCTAATCAATATAATCATGAATAATAATCACATCAGCATGGCGCCTATAGAGTATTTATATATCTTTTTTTATTTTCTTATATAGTATTTATAAATCTTTTTATGTTTTCTGTTATTTTTTTTACATAGCTATTGCTTTAAAAAAAATGTCTTTCTATATTCTTCTGTCCACTTTGCTGCTGTAATGCCCAGATTTTCCCATTGTGGAACGAATAAAGGTATGTCTTATCTTATATACTGAAATGATTTCTAGAGAATTGCTTTCTAGATTTACACAGCTTTCTAGATTTATAATCATATCAATAAACCCCAGTCTTCAGTGATGGATGGAATATAACAATAACAATAAATTTTCCCTATTTTTTTTACATTTAAAACGAAGTTTCGTTCATGCTTCTTTTTTTCCCCCATAACATTTTGTAATTGGAGGTGGAAAGCCTTCAGTGACAAACTGTCTGTGTCCACCCCTTCCTTTGCAGAAGTGGACTAACCCACGTGCACCTTTGAAGTGCACATGTTGATTTCTTTATATACAATTAATATGTATTATGCAAACCTTCAGTTGTTAGATGTATATTTGAATTATGATATATACATATATATTAATATTCACGTCACTATTACACTAGCACCAGTTTGATACACGTGTAACCTATTCATATTTCTGTCAGCTACAGTTATGATTAGTAACGGTCCTATGTTGCACATGTTTGAATTCTAATTTCAAATTCTTGATCGTCGTTCATTGAAATCCTGTCACGATCCCCGTCGATGCTCGAGGTAAATGATAAAAGGATCAAAGCAAAACAAAAGCCGGACAGGAGACCACACCAGCCTGGAAAGACAAGCACAATTTCCTGAGAAACCACACAGAGAGACACCTAAAGGTAGAAATAAAGGATCTCTCCATCATCACAACAGCGGTTGTGGTTACTGGAACCATCTTCAGTCAAGGAGAAACCCAGAGTTCTTCTTCTTTTACCGGACTCTGCACCACAGCGACTCGAACTATCCAAGTTACACACAGCACACAACTCGTGCACTCGTTTTGTCTCTTCCCAGTAGTGGAATTTTACTGTTTACGACAGTCCGCAAAGGCATCATTGTGTTCCATTCTCTTTGTAATCAGCGCCGGCTACCGGCTGAAGCGGGAAACGCATAATATGATGTTTTCATAGCGAATAAAAGAGCCTCGGTATCATCTGCAGGGACAACTTTTGTTGGGTGCACTTTTAACACAAGGAACAATTATAAGAAATGAATTTCTTCCCTTCTCATCATTAAGGTGCTGCCACTACCAAACAACAACGAGGAACAACAGACAACAGCGCCCCCTGGCTGCGCGCGCCGGCCGCTGCAATCGAGCGCCGGGGGAATAAAAACGGCTCCATCATCCTGCGATGCGAGCATCGTTTCGGCGGAGACAGGGCATCCTCCTCCCCGCCCCTCGACACCCATGACTGCGCCGACGAGGGTCGCTCACTAACGGACAAGAAGGGACACAGAGAGACACGCGACGATGGCGAAGCACCGCAAAGACAGAGACAGCTGGGGTGAGTGTACGTATGCAGCATTTTGATATTTGGTGCTTTTCCCTTGACGCACATACCCTTTCAAAAAAAAAAAAAAAAAAAAAATCCTGTCTGTCGGGGCGAGGGTGTTAACAATGCAGCATGTTTATTTCCCTCCATGATTTGAAGCCTGCTTCTTTATTTCGACGCAATTGGGACCAGTGTGTGTGTTTTTTTTTAATTTTCATCCTGATTAATTCTAATTCTTCTGGGGGGGAAAAGGAAGAATTAACACCGCGTGTGTCATTGCACGACTATACGGGCCAATCAAGCATAAGAAAAAAAATTCACGTTTCATCACGAAACATCCAACAAAAATTGTTTTCAAATCCTCAGCACACAGGAAATGCCCTCTGTAGGGAGGGTCCAGGCCGGAAAACAACCTTCTGCCATCATTGGTGGTCCATCACCGTGAGCCCCTTATGGTGCATGTAGCATGGAATTATGTAATATTGCATCAGTAAATAGCTTATCAACATCATCATCATGATGATGTCCAGCATCCTGATGGTCTCAGACATCATCATCTCTGTGGCCCCATGTTAGCTCGTGATATGAAGGGGGGGGGGGGTGAATGAGTATTTTGGGAGTGGAGAGGTAGAAAAAGGGAAAAGAAGGGAGGAATCGCTGCTGTATGTCATTGGAGAGTTTACCTGGTTTGACCCACTTTGTGCGGAAGCTGCCTCTGACGTCTTTGGGCTGTTTTAAGGGGCAGCATGCAACATGATCAGGTTCACCACTGGGCCGGGCCGGGCTGAGTGAGGCCCCCTCTGCAGGAGACGTGAAGTCAAACTGACATCCCTGTTCCAGGCCCGGGAGAGGAAAACCGTGGATGATTCCACTTTAAATTATTCACTGTGAATTCTTGGCAAACCCTGCATTCATCTTTTAGCACGCCTTTTTTTTCTTCTTGTTGCCTGTCACTGTGGCTTTTATCAGACTTGCATGCTCAATTTGAAATTACATCTGCTGAGCCCAAGTTTTGTCGTAGCGTAGAGCCTACATGATTCCAGGGAGGGATTCTGGGAGAGTTGAGATTCAGCCCGTCTCTGCATCGGGACGCTCATCGTGCAGCCTGCAACACTCCACATGAGACAGCAGACACACACAGAGAGTCACTTCCTGGAAAGCTCTGGATGCACATGACCTCACCGGACACGAGCAGATGGGATGGACAGCATGATGATTATTATGATTATTAACAAGCTCGTAGGCGAAGCTATTGATCTGGGACTAACAGGAAGGAGATAACTTTCCCGTTGGCTCGCCTAATGGAACCAATGAGTTTGCTGCGAGCTACTGATCACTCACTCGAATACAATAATTACATTTTAGTTGACCTTTTTTTTGGTGCTGTTTATGTTTTTAAAACCTTTATTTAAGCACGAGTGAGAACAAAACTCATTGAGATTAAAAATCCCCTTTTTTTTAAAGAGTGACCCGGCCGAGACAGGCAGCAGCACATAACACTGTGGCAGACAATAAGTACAAAGACATAAAACAATTTCAAATGAGAAACAATATTCATAAAGCATCTGCAGCCAGAAGTGCCTGTTTCCAGGTCATTCAAGTGTCTAATGAGACCAGTACTTGGAGCTTTAAGATCCTTCTGTAAATTATTACAAGCCCAGCACAAATTAACCATCTACACAATTCTATATCTGCATACAGTCCCATTTTAAGTGGTCGTGTGTGTGAACGTCTACCCCGAGCACTACTACATGTTTCGAATCCCCCTACCAGGGTCCCTCAGCGACAAGCAGGTCTACGACTGGAGCTCGGAGGAGGAGGAGCCGGACGGACGAGCCCGGCCCGTCCAGGTGCTGCTGGTCAAGGACGACCACACCTTCGAGCTGGACGAGGCGGCGCTGAGCCGCATCCTGCTGGCCGAGGAGGTCCGGGACCGCGACGTGGTGGCCATCTCTGTGGCCGGGGCCTTCCGCAAGGGCAAGTCCTTCCTCATGGACTTCATGCTGCGCTACATGTACAAGCACGTGAGTGTCGGGGGCCGTGTGAACTTGGCCCCCTACTAACCCATAAATGTCTCACACACACACACATACACACACACACACACACACATTTTCCCTGCTCCTCAATGTGCATGTTTAAACGAGGGGGTTTGACGTCTGCATACTGGAGTTCGACCGTAAGCATCCCATTCTGCTAATAATATGAAAATATGTCATGTTTTATTTTCACCTAAAAGAAAATATTCATGCCTCTCTCATTGAAATTTTGTCTCTGAAGGTGGAAAATCCTCTGATTTAGCTCATAACTGGATATTTAAAAACTAAGTTTAAGCATGTGATTTTTTTCTGTGATGGTATTTTTTTTTAAACGTGTCAAGAAAATAACAGGATGCAGTACATAAATGATTTAAAATGAATTAGTACACAAATTGTGTATATGTGTAAACTGCATGTAAGTACAGTATATATAGAAATGTAGCTGGTTACATCTGTAGTGGAGGCGTTATGCACAACGACTCAGACTTTGTTCCGCATATGCCGTCAGATATGCTGTTAATCAATACTTCATTAAAAAAACAAGAACACAAAAGATGATCCTAAATCCCGGAACTGACCCCCCCCCCCCCCCCCCCCGACCGATCTGTCCCCGTGCTCAGGCCTCCGAGGACTGGCTCGGGGACTCGGACGAGCCCCTGACCGGCTTCTCCTGGAGGGGCGGCTCGGAGAGGGAGACCACCGGCATCCAGATCTGGAGCGAGGTCTTTCTGGTGGACAAGCCGGACGGAAGAAAGGTGATTGTCTGACTGACTGTGTGCCTGAATGTGACGTGATTCGAGGTGACGCGGTCAGGCGCCGTGGTAACCCTTTTCCCCCTTCGTTGCTTGAAGCCGCGTCGCCCTTTTACATTTCTTAATTAATCTGGGCATCAGGTTTGCACAAGACTAGTGTTTTTCCACCGCTTCTGGCCTCCATCTTCACATAGTCACACATATTCACACTTAGAAGCTGCTGAGCAAAAACCACAGTTTGGTTCTGTTAATTTTGAAGGAAGCAAATTTTGCATGTAGACACATCCAACCAACGTCTGTGACGTCTGGTGTGAGCCAAATGTCTATATTCAGCCCGTACAGCAGGCAGCCTACTGGTCGTCAGCTTTGAATTTGATCTCAGTATGATAATATTTTACCGATATTTTTCTTTTTTTTCTTTCTTTCGAAAAGATTAAAATAATAAAGCAAGTGTGACACTGCATACAAAAACAAAAAAAGAACAAAACGGAAATGTTCATAAAGTGTCATAAACAATATTTATAAATAAATGAATCATATACGTGTGAAAAGGAGCAGGGGGAAGCCAAAGCTTGTTAATCCCCACCCCTTATTCAACTGCTCATAATTACTTTACAAAAATTAGCAGCTATAAACACACCACAAATGATACCAGATTATTTACATGCATACCCTGGTGAAAAATATTCACAAAGCCAACAAAGAAAAGAAAATCCCTATATCCTTTAAAGAAATAGTGTTTTTGCGCCTTTAAATGCATCAATTATTCCCTGGGAAACCAGTGAAAAATGTTTAAAAATGTCACAATGTCAAAGAAAGTGAAGAAAGTGATTAAAAAAATTCCTGCATACAGTCAACCTCTCCATCTGTCTCCTCCTCGCGCAGGTCGCCGTGCTGCTGATGGACACGCAGGGCACGTTCGACAGCCAGTCCACGCTGCGGGACTCGGCCACCGTGTTCGCCCTGAGCACCATGATAAGCTCCATGCAGGTAAACGATACCACGACCCAGCTCGACTTTAGCGAAGACTCACTGCATGTGTATGTATGTGAATGAACGAGTGGGGGGGGGGGTTTATAGCTTTAGCCCAGCTGGCGGCTGGATTGTGGTTCCGTCCGCCACTTTTGGTCCAGACGGACGCAAAAGGAGACGTTCCTGTTCCCCTCAGGATGAACTGCTCCGGCTAAAGTGATTTTAATAATTAGATGTATTGCATTTCATACTTCCATTTGAATGAAATAATACTGTGTGTGCATTTTCCCCGTCAGGTTTACAACATCTCGCAGAATGTACAAGAGGACGACCTTCAGCACCTGCAGGTAAACACTGTCCAAACTGATACGCTATTGAAGGGTCAAAATGCAACGTGCAGATTTTTTTTACTACATCGCCGGCCGGACATGGATATTAGTATTTGGATGTACAGTATACTTTGGCTGATAGCAGAAACGTGACCGACCAAATTGTGAATTTGAGCATCTGAGGGACACAAAACATTCCTCATCTTTTATGAGAAAAAAAATGACTGTGGCTCCTAACGTCACCGATTTTTGTTCCCATCCGCTTTATTCCAGCTCTTCACCGAGTACGGCAGACTAGCGATGGAGGAGACTTTCCTCAAACCGTTCCAGGTACCGTGAAACAGTTTCACCTGCAGACACGACGTGCCGATTGAACACAAATGCCTGTAGATTAATATTTGAACATTGCCACTGGTATTCGTTAAAGGCGGCTTGAAATATCGACATTGTCTTCCCCAGTCCATGATTTTCCTCGTTCGGGACTGGAGCTTCCCGTACGAGTTTCCCTACGGACAAGAAGGAGGCATGCAGTTCCTCGAGAAGAGACTGAAGGTCAGTCGGCCCCTCATGTCACTCGTACTCTTGTGGTCGTCTGAATGCGCCGTGGATGTTGTGCAGTTTGAGAGAATCACACATTCGCGTCTATGACTCCACGCAGATCTCCGAGAACCAGCACGAAGAGCTGCAGAACGTGCGCAAACACATCCACTCCTGCTTCACCAACATCTCCTGTTTCCTGATGCCTCACCCGGGCCTCAAAGTGGCCACCAACCCTCACTTTGACGGAAGGATCAAAGGTGCAGTACGCCGCCGGCTCCGCTCTCTTGGTTTCATTTACAACACGTGGTTGATTTCATGAACCAGCAATTCTGGGTTCGAATTACAGGCATTTAGTTGAAAAACCGCCAATTAATAAATCGCACCGTGACTAATGTAAGTTATGTATTGTATAATAACGTAAGTGTTTTGTTTTTTTGGGCCCCTTACACGGACTAGAAGTACATCTGCGTTTACAGATACTTTGACTTGAGGCGTTGTTTCTGTGGGTCACATTTAACATGAAAAATTCAAATTAGAAGTCAAGTTTATTGGGTCTCTAATGATAAGGAAGTGTAAACCCACTGAAAGCCCTGACTCAAATGTATTATTATATATCAAAACAATGAAACGTGTGTCTTTGCGTTGGTCTCTTTAGAGGCTGCGCTTGTTAAAATAGAAAACGGACAAACATTTATTCTACAGATGCAAACAATACTGCCTGGGGTGTGTGCAGCCTATACATCATCCACCGTAGGATGGAGTGCTTATGAACTGTGCAGGAGCAGGAAGGTGCACCGTAGGTAAACAGGGGAAACGCTGATTTCTAGAATAGAATATACTCACCGGTTAATACTCTCCTCCTCCTCCTCCTCCTCTTCCTCTTCCTCCTCCTCCTCATCGTCCTCCTCCTCCTCTTCCTCCTCCTCCTCCTCTTCCTCCTCCTCCTCCTCCTCGTCCTCCTCCTCCTCCTCCTCCTCCTCCTCCTCCTCTTCCTCCTCCTCCTCATCGTCCTCCTCCTCCTCCTCCTCCTCCTCCTCCTCCTCCTCCTCGTCTAGAAATCGACGGTGAGTTCATCAACAACCTGAAGGTCCTGGTCCCCTGGCTCCTGAGTCCTCGCAACATCGACGTGAAGGAGATCAACGGCAGCAAGATCACGTGCAGAGGCCTGGTGGAATACTTCAAGGTCAGAGCAAAAGGAACCAATCAACTATTGTACACACCAAAAACCCACATAGGCTCTCTGGCTTCTTCTGTGCCAACACGAACGCAAAATATTAAATGCCGATCACGTCCCCGTCCCTTTGCATTCCCTTCCCTGTCCTCACGTTTAACATTAACTGTAAATCTATTTTTTATTAGGGATTTAATTGGTGACTTTACCTGATATTTGTCCTCACTTTTTGTATTTCAGGCATACATCAAAATCTACCAAGGCGAGGAGCTGCCACATCCAAAGTCCATGCTACAGGTACATTTCTCTCCCACTGATTTATTGATTGTAGGGAATTGTGTTTGAGGTTCTGGTTCCTTATTGCTGAACCATCATTTTTTTGTATTTGAACGTTTGCTGCAACTTGCTTCCTCACGTTATTTGTCGCAAATACACTTTTCTAGTCACTATTCATCTCGGTGATTTTGCATTAAGTACTCGTTGTCATGCCTTATTTATATATAGTGGATGTTAATGTTATATATATAATACTGTAGCTTTAAAACTTATATATTTAAGCTACTTATGTATGACTTTGTTCTCTGTGGGACCAATAAGGATAATCCTACCTTATCTGACACTATATTTCCACGTGCTTCTTCTCAGGCCACGGCCGAGGCGAACAATTTGGCCGCAGTCGCGGCAGCAAAGGATCTGTACAACAAGAAAATGGAGGGGGTGAGTGAAGAGGACTTTCAAGTAAAACCCAAACTTTCCCACCAGTTTCAGGATCTGTCCTCATCCGTTCCTCTCTTTTTCCCGTCCCACCAGGTCTGCGGCGGCGACCGGCCCTTCCTGGCCCCCAGCGAGCTGCAGGCCCGACACAGCGTCATCCGGGAGGAGGCCCTGCAGGTGTTCCGGGGCGTGAAGAAGATGGGCGGCGAGGAGTTCAGCCGCCGCTACCTGCAGCAGCTGGAGGGCGAGGTGGACGAGGTCTTTGTCCAGTACATCAAGCACAATGACTCCAAGAACATTTTCCACGCGGCGCGCACGCCGGCCACCCTGTTCGTGGTCATCTTCGTCATGTACGTGGCCGCGGGCATCACGGGCTTCGTGGGCGTGGACATCATCGCCAGCTTGTGCAACATGATCCTGGGCCTGGCGCTGATCACCCTCTGCACCTGGGCCTACATCCGGTACTCCGGGGAATACCGAGAGCTCGGCGCCGTCATCGACCAAGTGGCTGGTGCGCTGTGGGACCAGGTAAATAGAAACAGAGCATTCATGAAATTAAAAGCAAATCTGGCCGTCTGGCTTAATCGATACCTGAATCAATACTCAACAAGTTCAAGTTCAGCTTGTCAGTCTTTGTGCACTATGGAGAAAAAGAATAACTTTATATATTCGCACATGGTGTCACAAAATGTCCAAAACTCCACGACAGAGTAAAAGCAACAATCATCACGTTTGAGGAAACTGAAGTTTGTTCAACTTTGACTTTTTTTCTTGATAAAATTATTAACTGATTATCAAATGAGAGAGCAACAATTCACTAATTGATCATTGAACTCCTCATTTCAGCACGATGTAGATGTCATAAGTGAACGAATCAGGGTTTCAACTAATCATCGGGTTCTCCATTGATTAAAGAAAACAGATTTAGTCAGAAAAGACTAAAAACGTTTCACAAATCCTTTTTCTGATTTTTTCCCCCAATGTTTATTATTTTTCTTCTATAAAATATTAGAAATTATTGAAAAATACTCATCACAATTTCCCAAATCCAAGTTTTCCACCTTTGATTGTTTGTTTTGGTCAAAACAAACATTTAAAACCCAACAATATTGGATGTTATCGTTAGGAGAGCCTGAGAAACCCAACAAATAATCACATTTCATAAACACAACCCAGTGAATCTGTGGCATTTTAACATAAATATGACTTAAACAATGAACCTATTGCTTTTTGTAATTTTTTGTTTTCTGACTTATCAATTAAATTTACTAAAAGAAGAAGGAAAAAAATTGCAGCAAAGTCGATCATTGTAAATATTAGTAAATACACCTCTACATGTAACCTCTCTTTACACCACTAGGTGGCAGCTGTCTCCTTTAAGGCAGTGGCAGAGAATCTGTTTCAGCTCAGATCCTTCACAGTGTGTACAATGTTTTATGATATAAATGTAATGTACGTGCTAAGACTATATACTCTTTTTGCTCTTTTCAATGCTGCTGCAGGGGAGCACGAACGAGGTAAGTGGAGTCCTCGCCTTTTTGTCCCTCCCACTTTCAACGTCTCGCGCCGATTTTTCGTACAGCCGACTCTCTGAACATCGTTCTCTTACTGTCGACATATTCCAGATGCCAAATCCCTTGAATCAATAAGAATATTCAGCTTTATCACCAGCGGCCGAGCAGATCAATCCGGGCCTTGTTTCTATTTTCATCCACATTGCTCCCAACAATTGCTTCGACCGCATCAACCATCACGTCACACTCTGCAGCCGCCTCATTTGCCTCCTGTAACCACCGTGTGCGTCTCGGCTCCGCAGGCTCTCTACAAGCTGTACAACGTGGCGGCCAACCACAGGCACCTGTACCACCACGCCTTCCCCGGGGGGCCGCAGGCGGACGAGGCCGACGAGGAGCAGGACAGGAAGAGGGACTGATGATCAGACACGGACAGGAACACAGCAGGGACAACAGGGAGGAGGAGGAGGAGGAGGAAGAGGAACATCCTCACCCATCAGGCACTCTTTTATTCTGGTATTGGGGTCGCCCACCAGTACATTCACCTCTTTAAAACCTAATGGGACTGTGTATAATGTTCATGTGTAGGCAACGGCAGAGCCCCTCGTCAGTGGGCGCCTGCTCTCAAGCGATGGATCACATGAATCGTCGCGTCTCACTTTTTCTTTTTGAACACTTCGATCAGAGGAGAACCTCACCGCTTGTCCAACCTCCAGTCAGCTGTTGGTTTCACATCAGAGGGGGGGGGGGGGTTTCTCTTTCATCCCCGCGAAATCCCTCATTCGTGACCGTCGTTCCGCTCTTTGAGGTTTCAGTGCCGTCGATGAGATAAAAAATGAATCCACGACCTGCGACGTTTGAAAGCCAGAGGAGTGAACTGTACAGTTCAATGATGAGGCGCGACATGGATCTTTAGCATGGTAAATGGTTTACGTGTCCGTCATCTTTAAAGCTCTTAAAAAAAAAAAAACAGGTATAGTTCCTATTAAAAAAAAAAGAGACAAGTTTAGATTTAAATGGTTGTGACAAAGTGATATTGTGCCATAACATATTTAAGAAAAAATGATTTCACATCTTCTACAAGGCTGGCTACGTGCAAGCCACTTGCATCACGGCCCCTTTGTTTGTTTTCACATGGAGGTCGGTTTTTTACTTTTGACAAGAGTTCTGCGTCAGGGTGAAGCTTCGTGTCGGCATGCTACTGTACTTTGAAATAACTGCACCGGGTGGAAGGACGGAAAAAAAGTTTACACCACATAGCTGGCATCGTCTCCCCACTCGCAGTTTTGTGATTTCGCAGCGTCCCGGAGTGCGTTTTTCGTTTCCATTGTGACGCGGTGACGAGGTGGTGGCGGTGGGTGGAACCATTGTTGTGTGTTTTTTTTTCTCACTGAATGTTCGAGCAGATCCGAGGAATGTGGCCGCCACCGCTGCGGCCGCCGCCGCCGCCGCCGAGGAATCAAAAGCGAGATCTGTGTTAGTGGGAGGGGGATTCGACGGGGCCTGCTCCTCATTCCGCATCTCTTTCATCATCTCCCGCACACACGCTTTAAGTCGAATCATCTGTGTGTGTGTGTGTGGGGGGGGATAAAGTGGTGCACGGTGAAAGAGGCCCCCCCCCCAAAACTTCTTTGTGTTTTCCAGAACAGCTTGCATTTGTAAACAAAAGGCTGACAGCACTTTGTGTGTGTGTGTGTGTGTGTGTGTGTGTGTTTGAATACTTGGGCTTTGTAGACTGTTACTGTACATTTGTATAATTGTGGTTTTATCTGTTTTCAGCTCGTTGACTGTAACGCGTCCGCGTCATACACAGCTGCAGCACTGAAACGTTACGTTTTTTCATGCTGAGCCGGTCATCAGGAGTACAGGAACACTGTCATGCATATTTAGCGAGTTTACAGTAGGCTGAGGTTCGACCTCAAGGGTTCGAAGATTTAAAGGCACGGCGGCGGCGGTGGCTTCGCCAGTCTTCCACAGTGTGTAATCAGCATCAGCGAGGCCTTCACACACAGAACCATCCAGGTCCGGTTTATGATTCGTGAGGTTTAAAAAAGAAAAACAAATTCCCCCCTTTGCTTCATGGCTTTGTCGGGAGCGTTGTGTCCATTTGGGTCAGAAAAGAAGCATTTGTTTATATCAGGGTTTTCGTTTACACTTCGCAAGAGTTGATTATTGGAGATTTTTTGTCTGTCGGAAAAATAGAAGTCCCCTTACATTTTTCTCGGATTTAAGAATTCATTCCCTCATCGACATCCGTACTGAAAGATCACGTGGATCCACCTCTTCTGAGTCAACACTGCTTAGTTTCAGCACATGTACTGCAAAGTTTCAGTTACAAAGAGATAATAAATAATAAAAGATGGACCAAATTAAAGAAAACAAGACTTTGAGTAATACTTTCCTGCTTGCAGACATACACACAAATAACAACAGGAATACTTGAATAATGTATTTTTTTCCTACATAACACTTAAATGAACTGGTGAAGATTTCTTAATACATAAAATTATTTTTAAAAAAATTCTTTCATTTCAGAAATGTAAATGCTGGACACACTTATGTTTCATACCTGAACAAAAAAGTCCAGATTTCAGGTTTTTCTAGAGGTCAAACAGTGGAGCTGAAACATTAAAACTGACAATAAACAAACAAAAAAAATTCTGAATGGAGGATTTTAAGCTTGATATACAAAAAAACACTTGGTGAGACACAGAAATATCTTCTATAGATTTTCTATCATTTAAAACGGAACAATCTGTAAATACATAACTGATATATAATCACCTTTTTAAGTGTGGTGACGGCCGCTGATCTTCTCCGCCAGCAACGTTATCAATATTCGGCAAATGATGAATCCGGAGACCAGTATTTACCCTTAAAGCTCTGGTTTTGGTCTCCACCTTCTCTTTTAAGGGAAACATCTGCCTCTTTAGATGCTAACAGCGCCGGTACGTTCTCCGGCTTGATAGTTGATCACTTGCGTGTCTGCTGTTTGGTGCTGAACAGGTTGTGGACAACGTTTTTTTTTCCTTACTGAAAGCCGATGCCTGCTGCGGCCCCAAAATAAGGCTGCGAGGGAAGCAAGAGTCAAATAAAAATAAAAAATGAGTCGCAGCTCGCACGAAAAGCAGAACAAGTGAGCTCAGACTCCATAAAGCTGAGGGGCTAACCGAGCTTTAATTATTTTACATTTCAAAATAAAATCAGTTTAAAGGCTCCAACGTCAAAGTAAACATGGCGACAAGAGGCAACAACTGTGAAGCCACTGGTGTAGTTTTCTTCACTGCAGATTTTTTTATTGCTTATGTCCTGTATTTGCAATGCACAACACGAGATATGTACAAACGGATGAGACCGAGATGCGATCGAGACCTTCTTGCATAGCGAAGGATTTTAAGAGAAAGTCCTGGGTTCTTCATAAACCTATTCTACTGTTACCTAAACACACACACTTTTTTTTTTAGGAAATTCAGAAGTGTATAGACATGAAGTCGCTCTCATATACAAGTCCTATAAACTGTCTTCACCTATTTATCTTTTGTTTTTAACACAAATATAGAAAAGTTAGATTATAGGACATTTCTGAATATCTTAAAAACTGTTTACTTTATTGCTAATCGGTAGAATAAGCTTCAGAGAATCTGGACTTCCATGTAATAATAATAAAAAAAGTTGAGGCACTCCATGAAATAATTATGGCATCACCGAAGCAAGAAAATATCCAGGACATGATGAAAACCAAGAAGAAATTGAATTGCACTTGTTCGGCAAACTTAACTTGTGTCTTCAGATGAGTGTTTTTAAAAACTTTCCAGTAGCTTATTTATGTTTCATTATTATCATACACACAAACACAAATATATTCCTGACGTACAGTAATGCCAAAGAGCCGAGAGATGCTCAAACCGACTGCATCAAAAGGTCTTTAAATAAAAGACTTAAATATCTGTTAAAGGGGTTTTGGTGGATTGTCTACAGTATGTCATAAAAAGAGAAAGAATGCACACTTTTTTGTTTAATGTAAAAGTCTGTGGGTTCAGTTTTAACAAAGCAAAAAGGGGGAAAAATAGTCATGAAGTATTTCATATGTGAACAAATTAGAAGACGCTGCCTGTCGTTTTTTTATCCCACAGGAAAAAAAAACAACAACGGAGCAGCCGGCGAATACGTGATACGAGCAGGCATCGGGAAAAAAGAATGCTGCATTTTTTTTTATTACAAAAAAGGTCCAGGTTGTACTGAACAAAAACTCCAGAGTCTTTCAGTCTCCGTTCTCCTCGATTCTTAAAAATCAAACAACCGTACGGCAACTCAGTTCTCAGGGGCAGCGGCTGCAAACGTCTCCCCAGATGTTTTTTTCTTCTTCTTCATTGGAGTTTTTGTTTTTCAATCACATGGTCATTCATAAATTGAGTGTCCCATGGGGGGGGGGGGGGGGGGGGGAGGCCCCAAACTTGCCTGGCTGATATATTTGGATGAAGCGAAGGCACAGATGTGTTTGGTAAAAGAGGCAATTAAGAGTCAATCACGATTTCAAAGGAAACCCTGACCGCTCCCAAACTGTGGAGGCCACAGAGAGGCGTGGTGGCGCGGCGTCCCTGGGTGCATGCACACGCACACACGCACACACACACAGGCATCACATGTTCCCCATGAAGTTCTTGTTGGGCTGCTGGGCGTACCACTGCTGCCGCTGCTTGCGGGCCTCCACCTCGGACAGCAGCGCCTGTCGGTACGCCTCGTAGGACTTCACGATGTGCTCCAGCTCCTTCTTGAAGAGCAGCTTCAGCATGCCCTGGTACGTGTCCAGGTCTGCCAGCTGGAACAACTCCCACTTCAGGATGTGGTCGTACCTGACGTGAAAGGGAAGAGAGACTGCTGGTGAGCTGTCTGCTGCCTGTGGAGCTTCTGTTTCCCCATCAGCACTGTAGAGCTTCGTGCGCCGTTGGTAACGCCTCTTGGAAAAGGAACTGAGGACCCAGACTAATACACAAGGCTAATAAAACCTATCATGCATTTCATAGAGAATGTCTGTGTGTGATATGTGTACAACTCACTTGAGTGGTGCACGGGCGTAGACCTGCAGCCAGTCTGGGATCTCGGCTGTGTGGTACGGGTTCGCTGGCACCAGAACCGGCTGGTTCCTCTCTGCGGGACGCGGCTGATAGGTCACAGGAGGTGGTAGAGGTGGGGGTTGATCGTAGCGAGGCACACTGGAAGACACGATACTTGATTTTATCCACAACTAAACAGAATAGGCTGTTGACCCATAAGAGTTCAGGGCTCAAGGACGCACCTCGGAGCACAGGGGTGGCGATACTGTGCCCTCTTGTTGATGTGATCCACGTAGTAGACCCCAAACTCGGCCGACTCCACCTTCTCCCAGCCCGGCGGGAGCCCCTCCCTCTCCAGAGGGTGGCTCCAGTGTGTAGTGTTGGTGTTGTGGTCGATGTAGTACTTCCTGCCGCGGATGGTCCAGTCGACGGTCCAGCCACCGGGAAGTGGGAGGTCCTCTCCCGTCAGACTGGAGAGGTTCCCCAGGGACTTGGCCTGGATTCGACCTATGCCTGAGGAAAACAAACAACTTTTCTTTTTTTGAAAAAAACGAGGGAGAGCGACGCAGCTGCGGGCTAAACAGTGCCTCTGGGAAAAGAAGAAAAATATTTGTTAAAAATATCTGAAAAACAGAATGTGTGGGAACAAGTCGTTTAAAAGGCGAGGAAGGAATGGAAATCTTTCAAAAGTTCCCTCTGATGTGGCAACTGTACGTACGGCAGGATAAGAGAGGAATGCAAGTGAATCACTTCTCCTCAAAGCATGAGCGACGTCGTTCCAAGTAGTGCAGCGATTGTGAACGGGGGGTTTTGTCTAATCCCCTTTGACTCTGTGACGGAGCATCTTATTCTGAACCTACATCGTTTAGTGAATGGTAGGAAATGGGAGTGTTGTTACTTTTGGACAGGAAGGCAGAGATCTCTGCATGGACACACACACACACGGGCTTTCACTGGAAGAGAACAAACCGCTGAACTCCCAAACACCCTGTGAGAGCAGACCGCCAAAGTGAGCCCACACACACACAAGAAAAAGGTCCTGTACTTTTTTTTTACTGTTGAATATTGTTCGTCAGCGAGGAATGTCGACCCACCAGCCGTGAGAGTGAGAGTGAGAGAAGTATCATGAGTTAAAAAAACGAATGAGCCTGCGGGGGCCCAGAAATGGCTGAAAAACACTACAAGAGAAATGTGTAGAGGAATGAAGAAAATGGCGGCAACAATCTGATAAATACTGCACGAGTGACAGCAAAAAGAGCCGGAGCTCTTTTGCCAGCTGCTGAGTGAAGGGATGGAATGTGCGAGCGCTCGACAGAAATGCACTCCTCCTCCTCCTCATCATCTCTGCCCCTTTTTTCCCCCCAGAAAAAAAAAAATCAGATTGCCATATTCACCGCAGACATAAAGCTGAATGCATCACAGCAATGTCACAGATACAGTCGAGAGTAGTAATCATGTTAAGTGAGTGATCACATGAACTTTTTATGATAACAACTTCTTACAGTAAAATTATTCATAATATGAAAAGCTCTTTTGATTCTGGATCCTTGTTGGCAGAGAAAATTCCAGGATCAGCTTTAACTGGGGACGTCTATAATTAACTGACTAAGAATTTTGACTTATTAATACCATCAGTTCATTAATACCATCAATCGCAGTTTAACACAAAAGGAACTGTAACAAAATTTGATTGTGTACGTTATGTCTTTATGTCTTTTGGGTTATTACTTGAGAAGGTTCACATGCTCTAATGTTCAGTAAACATCAGTTTCCTCAGACTGTCCATTCCTGCTGCTCCTCTGTCTCAAGCGCTTGGTTATAGCTCCTGTCATTCAAGTGTAATGTGTAATTATCCAAAAAACAACAACCAATAGTGTTTGCCGTGCAAATGGCGCTTATGCAATACATTTTTACCCAGATAACTAGTCATATCCAGTAGTTCCTATTCAAAGTAAAAACAGAAGTAAAATGTCAGTGATTTCTGAAGAAGGCAAAATCTCCTAAACATCTCTGATGACAACTCATTAGCTCTTACGTGTACCACGACGTAACTCTTCAGAGAGCAGCACCTACAGTACGCAGATGATTCATGGAAGCAAGCATGCCGAGGCCGAGGCCGAGACATTTAACTGGAGGCGGTCTGCAAATTACTAGTTTGCCGGCAGAGAGATTCAGCAAACCGGAGAGGTGAAAAAAGAAATGCAGAGCCCATAAAGCTTGTTTAACTTCACTCCAAACAAGGCTGCATGATATGCGACAGGCGGGCTCACAGACTTAAAACTAAAAACCACATACACGACGCTGACGGGTCAGCCACAAAATAAAAGGTTCCCCATTATTTGGAGGTCGGCTGGAAAATTCCAACGACCCCACGAAACATTTAAATCGCACGGAAATTACCCACTGATGTCGCGCCGATGTTTACAAAGCAGAGCAGTGCGATAAAAGAAGCATATCATACATCGTGCCGACAGTACTTTAACATTTTCCTCAAATGAAAATGTCTGAAATGTTGCTGGTGTGGTTACACGGAATTCCACTGAATTTGCAGAAAAGGCTTGTGAGCAACTCCAGATGTGATTCCTGACCGTTGTCAAATTTTTTGAGTGTGTTCTTACTTCCAATTTCTTGTCTCTGCTCATTGATTATTATTTTTTTTTTTCTTTCTCCAAAGAGGAAACATCTGTAACTATAAAAAAAGGTGAGAAGCAACACACAGTTGGTGTTTACCTGAGGGGGGTCTGCTCGGAGCTGGGGGCGTGTGCTGTCGGGGAACTCTTTGGAAGTTGTGTTCATTGTGCTCATAGTATCTATAGTCCTCAGGAAAGCGATCTGGAACCCTCCTGGGCTGCTGCTGCTGCTGCTGCTGCTGCTGCTGCTGCTGCTGTCGTTGTTGTTGTTGGTGCTGCTGCTGCTGCTGGCTGTCATAGTAAGGTTCAGGGGGGTAATAATACCGGGCAGCGTCTCCGTTCTCCGACATGGGGCTCACGTCTGTGAGGAAAGACTGCGAGGAGCCGCCGTACTCGTGGGGGAGGTCGCCCAGACTGCGCGGCAGGTACGGCGGCGCCGACATGCGGTGGCTCTCGCGGCGGGCCACCTCGTGAGCGGGCCTCTGCACGGGGGCGCGGAGGAAACTCTTGTTGCGGGACACCGCGGGCTCCCGGCTGGGAGGCGGGTAGGCAGAGGGCCCCATGTCTGGCAGGGGGACCTCCGTGCGTCTGGGAATGGTGGGTCCATGGCGGATGAATGAGGGCATAAGATCTGCAAACACATGAGCAGGGGCAAGAGCAGCTGTCAGTACAAATCAATAGAGAAACACAAATTAAAGTACTATACTTATGGAAAGTTCAAGTATTTACTTTACTCCTTTACAGTAAAATACTGTGCTTTTTGCTGAACAGTCTTCAGTGCTATAGCTACAGGTAGATATTCATCAATCATACAAAATAAATAATGTTATCAAACCTGATTTTATTGTGATGGTATTGGTGGAATAAATGAAACTAGCACCACTAAGAAACAAGCACAATATTAAATTTCCCCTTGTTCTGTAATGCATCAATAATATAATATGATATTATATTAGAATCCATGATTACAACAACAGGGGGACATTCTGTCTGCATGATGACTTCTGCAACTTGACACTTGAATACTTTCATACTTTGATGCAGCACCTTTACTTCCACTGCGGTACTTCACATAATAGTACACATACTTGAGTATAATGTTCAGAATACTTCTTCAAGCACCTGGGCACAAACAGGAGAAACACTTAGGACATAAAGCTGATTATTTTCACACTAACACAGTTCAGACAGTCCAGAGCAGATGACAACACTCATTCAATGTCTACTCGTGGCTAATCAGCAACAACTTCTAAGTCAACTTTTACGAAAACATTTATAGATTAAAAGAATCTAAAAGTCCAACAGATTATTCATCTGTCGTGTTCGTGTAGTAATACACGTTGGTACCGTTATCTCACAACTTTCCTTCAGCGCCGCAGCTGATGTCAGTGTGGCGATCAGACGAACACTTCAAGCTAGCGAGCCACTGAGTTACCAGGTTAGCAACTCAGAAACAGCTGGTTACAAACGTGTGAGCCACAACAACAAGGACACATGTCTCCCACACATTCACGCCTGCCTGTTGGTTCCCGTTAGTTCAGTTCTTTTTGGCACCGAAGTCAACTTTTTAAAAAGTTGCTCGGGCTTTTAGCCGATGCTAACACAAGCTAGTTAGCTGGCCGGCTAGCTAGTACAAGCTAGTTAGCTGGCTGGCTAACTGGCACAGCCTGGCTGGCTGCCTGGCTAACTAGCACAAGCTAGCTGGCTGCCTGGCTAACTAGCACAAGCTAGCTAGCTGTCTGGCTACCTCAACTTACTTCTGAGGAGCGGCGACGTCTCCTTCTTCACATACTTCCCGTGGACCTCGGCCGGTTTGGACGCTTCGTTTTTGCTTTTCTTTCGCGAGAGCATAACTCAAAGGGACTCTCGGGACCGTCAACAACGCGGCGCCGCGGTCTCATGGCACACTCGTCGCCCGTCGCCGCGGGTCCCGTTCAGCTCGCACGGCGCGGAGAGTCGACATCTTTTGGGGGGGGGGGCTAGCTGGCTAGCTAGCTAGCACGTTAGCCGGCTAACTCGGGAGCGAGCGACTGGGAGCGACTCTTCCTGCGGCGATCCAGTCCGCCTCTGAGAGCCGCGCTGCACACTCCCACCGCTGCTCCTCACTGGGAAGGGTTGCGGTTGCCGGGTCCTGCCCCCATAAAGCTAACTCACCTTCCGCAGGCAGAGAGTTGAGCACAAACACTGTCTGGAGCTCGTCCATCGATTAGACACGACTGACTGACAGACGTGACAAGTTATGTGCATGTGCTCTGGTCGCAGGAGACGCGACCTTTGCACCACGCAAATAAACCTCCGATGCAAGCGGAGCTGTTCACAAATGTAAAAGAACAAGATGTATTCAAAAGTGTCTCGAGCTGCAACAGTTAATCGACTACTAAATCAATCGCCGACTATTTTGATCATCGATTAATCGGTTCAAGTCGTTTTTATGGAAGAAAAAAGAGCTTTCAGCTTCTTAGATGTGAATATTTTCAGGTTTCTTTGCTCCTCTGTGACAGTTAAAGTAAATATCTTTGGTGTGTGGACGACATCCTCTTGGGGGTTTGGGAAACACGACCAACATTTTTTAACCATTTTATGGACCAAAAGACTAATCGATTAAACGAGAAAATAATCGACAGATTAATCGATTATGAAAATAATCGTTAGTTGCAGCCATAAAAATACCCCAAGTAAAAGTGCACGCATTGCAGATTGGATGCAGTTACAGTAAATTATTGGCCCATTATTGTTTATACATGTAAGAGCAATCACAAGGTTGTTTTTTTAAAAAGTGGATTAAATTATAAAAATACTACCGGGTAACATTTCATGCACATATATGCTTTCATCTGTGAAATATAGTTATCAACCAATCAATCAGACTCTATTAGTAGAAAACTTCATACAAATCAATGTAACACAAGTGCTTGACAGAATATAAGCAATAAAAAACAATGTGATATACAAGCTAAAATTAAAAAATGCTAGAAGACGAGTAAGTAAACAGACAGTAAACAGTTGAGATATATAAATGATAAATAAAGACAGATAAATTAGAAAAAAAATAATACAGTTCAAATAAAAGCCTGGCTAAAAAGGTAGGTCTCGATTTCGCCATTAAAAATGATCCACATCCTCAAATCTGATAAATAGGTGGGACGAAGACCTGTATGAACCTATGAAATGAGTTAAAAATCAATTCTTATTAGCAACCATATCTGCATAAAAAGTTTAATGCTCACCTCTGAAAAATAAAAGTAAAATAGAAAATAGAAACGTGCAAGTGCAGTGCGTTAAGATTGAACAGTATGATCCATAGCCATTCTTAGATGGATGAGCCTGCAGGGGACAAACCATCATCTCCAAACAGCAAATGAATCAAATACAAAATAAAACCGAGGACGATAACATTCATGTGTTTTATTCACGCTGAAAGCACGAAACATTACCCTGTCACAGAGACGACGTCCTTCATTTCATTAAAAAACATTCATGATGGTGCCGTCGTCACACGCCGACGCTTCACATATTGCAACAGATCACAGGATTCCATTCAAACATAAATGGCAAGTGTTGACACCTGACGGACATTTAAAAGTGAACGCAACTCCCAGGTGGTGTTGACACGAAGGCAAACGCATTGAAAAAAGGCCAGCGAGTTATTTGACCTCTCCGTGTGCATGATTTCACTGCTGACAGATTCAAAGGTTTCCTAAGAAAGACGGACAGACAGATCACAATCTCTTTCACAACATGGACACTTGCATAAAAAGAACACTTAAGTATTGCGTTTCTCTTTTCAGAGGGAATTTACAGATTCACGGTAAAATATTTACTCATTTACTAGTAAAAGCTACTGCTTTTATAAACCTTAATTCATTTTAAAAATGTATAAATAATTATAAAATAGTAATAGTTTCACTTTAAGTCAGTATAACTTTTGGTTCTTCGTTGGTCCGAAACAAATACTGCAGATATAACAGTAACATTTAGGCTAAAACAGGACAAAATATGTTGGTAGACATCATTAAGAACACGTGTAGTGATAAGGTAGTGAGGGAAGGTGCGACGGGTTTAGGTCTCGCACGATCTTGTTCAGGCTGGAGATCTTCTCCTCCAGCAGGTAGTTCTTCTTCTCTGCGATCTTGTGCCGCTGCTCGGTCATCTCCAGAGCCTGCAGCAGCTGGCCGTTCTCCACGTACAGGTCTTTGATCAGCACGTCGGCTTTGCCGTTCTTGTTGAGCTGGAACAGTCAGAAACAAGTTAGGTGATAAAGGTTTTTAATGAAGAATGTGTTCAGCTTGTGGCAAAAAAAAATAAAATAAATTGCAATTGTACTTTTAATATTGCGACTGATATATTGCAATCACAGTATCTGTGAAAATAATCACAATATGACTTTTACTGCACATCATTACGCCTTAATACTACATAATGCTTCATGTTGGCCCATGTGTACCAAAGCAAGTGCAGAGAACAGACATACAATATTGAATTGAAGTATTCATTTATTTTTTAGGGGGCACAAAAGCAATATTGAGAGCAGACCTTTATTATCCCATCACGATTAACTCAAAATATTTGTACTTAATTAAAAATTATCTGATTAAATTAAGTAATTCTATTTACATTTCTTTGGTATTCTTCAAGATGGAAACTTATTGGATCTTATAAACATCTACTCCTAAAGGAGTGGTGTATTACTAAATCTTTTAATATAATGACATCTTGCTGGGTTGACTGACTCTAATAATCTCAATGTTGACAGTGAGTGGTTTTGACTTAAAAGAAAAATAAATAATTGGCCCATCTATAGTTTTAAGAAAAATAAATATCAGCCACACAGATCAGGCTCTGTAAGCAAATGTCTTAAAGAAAACACTGTTCTTGGAGAAAACTCAATAGTCTTTTTTCCCACTTCAAAAACCAAAGACGCAACAAAACACTTCCATAGTTCCACAAATATAGTTATTTTGAAAAAGATTACAAATTATGTATGATTTGTTATTGAAAACCTTTTTTCTTTCTTTAAGGAACATGAGCTTTTTTGAACTGACCTGGTCTTTCAGCTGAGAAACCTTCTCTTTGAGCAGCAGCTTCACGTTATGCAGCGACTGTTCAATTTCTCTCATGCGCCCCTCCATGTTCTTCATCTTCCTCTCCCTGTCATCCTGCTAACGAGACAGAAAAATCATCAAATCGCTGTGTATGGGAGCAAATTATAATGAAATTTGCATCGTGTCGCCTTTGAGCTGGTGTAAACTCAAACTCTTGAGTCAGAAACAACAAATGGGACTAAATTCTTGTGAACTAGTTGCTTTATTTTGTCTTAAATCCTGCATTTAAATGAAGTCTAGCACATTTCTAAGGAGAGGAGAGCACACTAAAAAATAAATAGGTATAAAATTATGCCATGTATTCCAGATACCTCTACAAAAAATAATAATTTAATGCATAAATAAAATAAAATAAACCCTTGCATGATTCTGCAAAAATAAATAACAACATAAATCAAATAGAATTCAGGTGAGGCTATACATGGTGCAAAAAAAAAAAGAAAAGCAGAAAAAAAAAAAGACTCACTACATGACTCACAAACTTAAATACAGACATTACAATAACAGATATGATGACACATTGTACTAATGACACACTACTCAAACAACTATGATTTGGCTCATGTGGAATCTCGAATGACAAACACCAGACAAACATTCAAAGTTAATAGTTGTGTGACGTGTTTGATCACAGTCCTTGTTAAAGAGAAAGAGAAAGAAAGAGAGAGAAAAATAACATAACCCAGAATTTTGTGATTCACTTTGGTTGTGCAACAGCAACACAAACAACAACACACAGGCCCAGACGACCAAAAGGAAAAAAACATCAACATTCAACTATGTGTAGTGTCAAAGAAAGAAATACAGGCATTAACAGAAACAAGTGAGAAGAAGCTGGTGCCTTCATGAAGAAAATCTGTACAGACCCCGACTGGACACGACGCGGATACATCACCGGACAATAACAACAGGTTGGAATCGCTTGATTGTTAGAAAAAGGCTCAGAAGGCTGACAGGCACTAACCTCGCCTCAGCGTTAACACGCCGCGATGATCACAAGGCAAACTGTCAACACACGACTCGGCCTCGGAGGATCATTTGTATTGTCCCAGACAATGGTGAATTGTAACGAGTGCAAAACGGAACATTCCCAGAAAAATTAAAAAGGACTCCCTGTAGTCAAGAGTTAAGAAGTTTGTCAAGACGCCACGTTGAAATCGAGATTTCCTACGGCATTTGCTTACAAACTGGAAATTGTCAATGATAGTGTCATTATTTTAAATCCCATGGGGAAATCACCAGGAGTCATTTTTCTGTGTTTTCCTGCCACCTGGCAGCAAAGAAATACAATTACACATTCGAGCCTTTTCAAAATCAGGCAAAATCAGATCCTAATCTCCTATAAGGATGCAAGAAGCGGGACGGCACCGTGTGCTGCCTTCCGGTCGCGTTTTTTTTGCTCCAAACAAAGCAGAGGAAGAGCAGAACATGGGGGCGGGGTGGGGTGGGGTGGGGTGGGTGGGGCGGGAGCAGCAGTCTCGGAGGTTAGAGAAGGATTAAGCGAGGAGCAGGGGGAATCGCGCTGGTGTTACAATCCACCGATCCGCCGGTAGCTGTCTGCGTGAGCCGCCCGCTGCTCCGGCATCGGCCCCTGGAGAGAGAAGGTAGGTACACTTCACCAGAGCTCTGACCACTCCTCTAAAAAACCAACACAGACATGGCTGGAGAGTCAACAGGCCTGTACACAGGCTCCTGTGCTCGCTACACAGTGAGAAATGAGTTCAAGGATAAACTAATAAAGACGAATTATGAGAATTGTCTTTTTTTGTGTTTTTTTTTTAGATTATACTGTATACTATTTATTTATGTGTTAAGTAATGCAAAAATATAGAATGTGTATGTGCATATTATGATTTTACAAAAGGCTGTGTGCATTTATGTATTGTATTTCAAATAATAACATTTTAAAATGTGTATGAGGTTGATTAAAATGCAGGAATAATGCCATGATGTTGTGTGATTGATGAGACAAATCCTAACAACATTATTTCATAGTTAACACAATGATGGAATTAAACGGGAACTTCCCTTCTTTCCACTGTATTCATGGTAAGTTAGTGAAAAATGGGAGTCATGCTGTGAGATAAACATTACACAACAGGGCTTTAGATGCGATTACAAAACACCAACAGTGGGATGACTCTATGAACCTGGGTAAGCTACATCTTATGGGAAGTGACAGACGTTTGAGCAGCATGACTCTGCCAAAGGTGACAAATGGAAAAACAGACCACACCCAGATGATCGCCCCACTGACATTACTTCAGTCCCAAGATGGACACTTACATAAAGACGGTGCGTTCAGGAACACGACAGAGACACACAGGCTCTACAGACTAAATGCCAAATCCAAAAAGTAAACGCTACACGCTACACGCTACACACACACACACACACACACACACACACACACACACACACACACACACACACACACACACACACACACACACACACACACACACACACACACACACACACACACACACACACACACACACACACACACACACACACACACACACACACACACACACACACACACACACACACACACACACACACACACGACATGAGATGAAGACAAACAGGTGCTGAGGTGGATCCATGACAATCACCAAAACAAGGAGCACAGCAAAACCCAGCATAAAAAAAAGGGAATGGAAAATTTAAAACGAAAATAAATTAGGTTTATTATCACAACTATATGACACTCAGCTCGGGTGCTTGGAAAAATCACACTTTTTATGCATGGTTGCTTATAGTATTTGTTTTGATTTTGAAAATTTGTCTGATTATAAATTTTCTTTGCATATACAGCCACAAATCAAATAAAAATAATACAACATGCACCTTTTTCCAGCACCTGAATTGAGTAATTTATTTGACTGGACACACACCTTCTACACCAAAGTGAGAGAAATACAATGGGTGTTGTCTACGTCCAACTCCCATTATATCCAGAAAACATGCCACACATGAGATGTGCCTCAACGACTCCCGCTTAAAGATGAATTTATGATTATTATGAGAACAACTAACCAAGATGTGACAAAAGGAAAATAATGACAGTGAGAGAAAAATGGCAGGAGATGTGCAACGACGCAATGGCACGGAAGACTCACAATAAACTGGCTGGTAATCGTGGCATAACCCTCAATCTCAAGCATATTTGTCAAATATCTTCCAACATATGTGTGTGTATCTCCTCGGCTCAGGTGTCAGGTTGTAACTGTACCTGCACGTTGTCCGGATCTTCCCCTCGATGCTGTCCTCTGGGTATCCTGTGAGGGGACGGCGGCAGGAGTCCGACCAAATGAGCCTGAAAGCTCTGGACAAAGTAATAAAAGGCGAAGGAAAAAAAATAAATTAGAGCCAACACATAAATATGTACAGAATGAGGCAACTCGTTAGTCTGGCAGAAACCAGACTGACTGCAGGCGCTAAAGCTGAGGTTACAAAGTCGGGATTTAGAGTTTAATGATACAACTTTGACAACTACTCTTATCAGTTCTTTCTACTGTTTGTTTGTTTGTTTGTTAGCAGGATTACTCACACAATTATGGACATATTTGCATGACAATATAATCAAAGATAGACCTCGGCCGTGGTAAGAGGTGATTACATTTTGGGAGGGATCCAGATCTGGATCCAGGAATGTTTTGTAGGATTCTTCACCATTGTGAGAAGGATAGCTCAGACATAGCGGAGGTCTATGCAAGTGCTCTTGTTTGTATATATATACACGTATATATATATATTTTTTTTGTTATATACATGTGGTAGTTTCACTTCAGCCCCCAATTCACTAAATCTGCCCCTTCAGAGTGATCTGAAACTGAAATTCTGTTCAACAGATTAACTAAGAGCTAGGAAGCCCAAAACTGACATTTCACTAAATGTTTTGACAGATTCTTCATGTTTCCACACTTACAGGCAAAAGACTGCACTTGTGGCAAAGAACATTGTGAGTTAAAAGTGTGAACATTTACTTTTGTAAAGGAGGGAGTCTATTTCCTCCAGTCCGGAGAGCAGAACCAATTAAGCGTATTAAAACTACGGTCTTATTATTTAGCCGGTCCAATAAAGTTAGAGGAGACGCGTTTGTGTCATGACATACCTCTATAAGCTGTGTAGACAGTCGGGCCATTTGGGCCTTGAGTGCCTCATTCTCTTGCTGAAGGTTTTCTAGCTCCGTGTGTCCTTTTCCAGCTTCACAGCCCTGAAACCAGTGCACATCAAGTAATAAGAATTGACCAAATAGAAACCAACGCAACAAAGGTCAACTGTTCTGGATTTAACACAACGCTCCACCTTGGTCAGTTCCCTTTGAGCCTCGAGCTCCTGCCTCAGAGAGGCGTTCTCCTGTTCCAAAGCCTTCACCAGCGACGACTGACTCTGTTGTTTGTGCTGCTTCACGGACAAGATGGCCGCATCGAGCTGACGGACCTGCAGCAGAAACATGGGAGGCTTACAGTCTAGTGACAAGGAGAGATACTGCAACACACGTGTGCCTGTAGCTTTTTCAAATGTATCTTCAGCTTGCTGGGGCTCCAGCTCACCTTCTCCCCGGACTGCACGAGGTCTCCTTTGAGGCTGCGCACTTCGGCCTGAAGCCTCTCGTTTTCCTGCCTCAGCAGCTGCTGCTCTTGATCCATCAGCCGAGACATCTCCCCTCTGTACAGCTTCTTGCTCTGACTCTGCAGACCACTCGAGTGCAAGGCCCTTTCCAAAACGTGGTTCTGTGAGGAGCAAAGGCAACGGTCAGATCTGCTGAAAATGTAAAAACAAGTCTACTCCACTTTGCTGTACAATTCAACATCTTCAAACTTGACTTGCAGTGAAGGTCTAGCTGTGCTTTTTGAACTTGGCACGACACCTGACTGTCGTAAAAAAATCAAATAATGAGTTTCATTGAGTGAGTCACGGAGCTAAATTTGTATCGATATTGGAATCTACATTGGGAGAGAAAAAAGGTTGGGTTGGTGCATCTCTAATTTTATCCGTCTATTAAGAAAATCTCACTTTATCGGTGGCATTCTGCAGCTGTTTGTTCAGGACTGCGACTTCACGTTTGAGGGAATCCCTCTCCTTCTGTAAAACACGAACGTCCGCCTTCAGACGAGCGCTTTGATGGCTCACGCTCTGACAGGTTTCGTCCACTGTCTTGACCTTGGAGCGGGAAAAGGAGAACACATTTGTGACGATTTGTTAAGTTTGACACTACTGGTTATCTCCCGCAGTCGCTGAACTGAAAAAAATACAGTCTAAAGATAAAAATGAGTACGAGCGGGCTTTTACCGTCTCGTGTGCTTCGGCTAGCTGGATGCGGAGGTCCTGAGTCGCCATGTCCGCACTCTGCTGATCCTCCAGCAGATGGCTGAGCCGATTCTCCACAGAGTCCAACTTCACAGTCTATAAACAAGAAGGATTACAATCACAGAATGAATTCAAAATGATCTTGATAAACCAAAACACCTCAGTTGAGCAGACATTATTTCTGTGCCTCCATCCTTCCTGGGACGAAATTAGTAATAGATGTTTGTCCACAGGGTCATTTAATGAATTAATAATATAAATGAATAATTTTTCTCTGTGCCAGTGCCATGCATGCATCCATGGCCTCGTTCTCACCTTCTCAGACAGCTGCAGCGACAGCTGGGTATTCCTCTCCTCCAGCTGTGCAGTGTCCTCCAGAGCTGCGGTCAGCTCTGCCTCCAGAGAAGATATACAAGCGGCCATCTAACACAAGACAGCCACCAATTAACTACCCGCCTCTGCGACCACCACGGCACATGCTACGACGACCAGCGCGCCGCTCTTAAAAACGCCTCGCTCACCTTGTTCTTATCCTCAGCGGGGAGCGCCTCCCTCCTCTCCATTTCCTCCATCAGCTCTGCCAGCTGCCGTCGTAGATTCTCCACAGCAGCGATACTTTGGACGTTTTTCTCCGACAGCATCCTGTTCTCATCCTCCAGCCGTTGGCTCTGCAAACTGAGCTCTGCGATCTGCAGGAGGAGGAAATCAATTGACATCTCATGACCTGCTTCGGAACTAAGAAAGAGAGCAGGCAGTTTCTAAGAGAATCAAATTTTGTACCTGCTTCTGGAATCTTTCCGCTGCCCTTTGAGCCGCGCTCTTCTCTTTTCCCAAGTGCTCCAAAGTTTGTCTAGAATTACAACAATGTCAGTTTACACAACTAAAGAAAAATGCAAGCGACATGATGATTTGACTGAAAAGAGTAAGTTTCTCACGTCAACTCTTCCTGGGCCACTTTCAAGTCCTCCTCCTTCAAAGCAGCGATTCTTTGCCCGAGGAGAAGGTTTTCTTCGGCAAGACGACAGGTCTCAGATCTACGGGGAAAAAAAGCAAACCACATCAGAAAAAGGGATTCTCACAAGCTACATTCAAGCCATTATCCACAGAATACATCAGAATGTTGTTACTACATGTTGTAACTACCAAATACACACATTGAACCGTCTACTGGGGAAGTGTTCGAGATCCGTTCCAGCGCACAAAAAGGTTTAGGAGCATCAGGACACAAATCACAGGTGGGACAAGCACTGCGACGTGTTTGGGGACAAAAGGGAGTGGGGGCTCCCCAAAGCGCCAGCAGGGGATGGGACAACGAAAAAGCCACAGGAGGACACGGGAGGAGGGGATCCTAGGTTCTTTTGTTGTTGTTGTCCACGTTACCTATGAGTCTGTGTTATGTCATTTAACGTCTGCGACTCGCCCTGGAGCTCTGTGACGGCTCGGCGAAGTTTGCTGTTCTGCTCCTGGAACCGTTCGCAGCAGGCCGCGAGGTCACTCGCCGCCTGAACTTTATCCTCCGGCTGACTGGGCAGATCCAGCGGATCCTCCCCAGCGGGACTCCCCGCCGGTCGTCCAGCATCTGCCGGGCGTCCAGGGCCCTCGGTGATCTCATCCCGCCTCTCCAGTTCGCCGAACAACTCCGACAGCCTCGCGTTCTCCTCCCTCATCCGGCCGATCTCGTCCACGAGCGAGAGCTGCTCGTCTCGGAAATCGTGGAAGATGTTCATCCTGGTTTCAAGGCTCCAGAGCCTCTTCTCGAGTTCACAGTTTTGCTCCTTCAGTTTGGCATTATCGCACATGCAGTCTTCATATCGGATGTGGACATCCGTCATCTTTAAGGCCTTCACCTCCAGCTCTTTGACGTGCTCCATCAACAGCACCATTTTCACTTTGAGGCCGTAGTTCTCTTCCAGGGCCTGTTGGCCAGTTTTGATCCTTTCACTGTTGTGGGCCAGAAGATTCTCCAGTATTTCCGTCTTCTGCTGGAGCAGAGAAATCTTCTCGTGCAGGAGGATGTTCTCCTCGCTGGCGGTGTTGGACAAAGCCTGCAGTTTGAGCAGAGAGCGATCCCGGTTCTCACGGTTACCCTCTTCATCCAGACGCTCCAGACAATCATGAGCACAATCGGCGTGCTCACAGTCTGACTCGGATTCAGGCTCCTGTCCATGGCGGCGCGTGTTATTTGGTGAAAAATTGACCTCCGCGTCCTCGGGAGACGCTTCAAAAATCTCCCCCAGCGCCGGCGGTTCGACCACAGTCTCGTGACGCGGCTCATCTTCATGAGAACGGTCGCCAGAATCCAAAGTGGGAACATCGTGAGGTTTGTACTCGCCCTCACATGATCCAAGAGCCGTTTTATTCTCGCCACTTGTTGCTTCTTCTTCTTCTTCGGAATCCACACCTTCAAACGCCTCAAGCGACGAGGCCGCCTCACACGGCATCTCTGAGGAAACAGAGGCTTTTTTGTTGTCAACATTCTCAACATCTGACTCTGTGCCTTTGGAACAACAGCTAACACGAGAGTCTTCTTCGGCTTCTTCGGGGCTCGAACTTCCAATTTGGCAATCGGAAACAACACTGACTCGTTTTTCACATCCATGACCAATACCGTTGGCATTTTCAGGCCACTTGTTGTCATTTTCAGTCATTTGATTGTCTTGTTCTGGGGTCTCCGTGTCATCCATCTTTATTTCTGGCACGTTGTCTTCATCATCACTGGTAGCTGGGCATTCGTTATCGTATTCATGGTCAACATTCCTGATGCCTTCGGGGCCTCCGTCCACTGCATCAAATGAATCCACCTCTTTGGTTTGGATTTCAGGTGACCAATACGTTTCCTGTTCTTCACCGGACGAAGAAAGACATCCCCTGGTGTTTTGCGCTTCCTCTGTAACCGTGGTCAAGTCATTTGATTCCTCCACTTCTTCTTTCTCAAACCTTTCAAAAGTCATCGAAACCCGATGGAGTTCCTCCTCCAACTCTTCAATTCTCTTTACGAGCATACCTCTCTCTGCTGCAAGCTCTACTCTGTCATGTTCGAGATTATCTTTTAACTTCTCTTCGAGAATAGAGACATGTCCCTGCAGCTCCGTCCGGTCGAGCTCAAAGTCAGACGCTGCCTGTTTGAGCAGCATCTCCAGCTCCTCAATCTTCATCTTCAAATCGTCTCGCTCCGTCAACAGTTCGATCCTCTCCGTTATCTGCGCCTCGGATATCGCGAGCAACTCGTTGTATTTTTTCTCAATATCGGACTGGTCGCTCAGGTGTTCGGCCCGCTCCTGTTTAAAATCCTCCACCGTTTGATTGAACAGGAGCTCCGTCCGAAGTGCCTTGTTCTCGGCCCGAGCGAGAAGCTCGTCTCTGGACTCCAGGCTTCCCTGGAGACGGTTATGGAGCTCGTTCAGCTGCCGACTGAGCTCTATCTCTTTTGTCTGGGCCACGTCGATGAAGTCGTCCAGTTCGTCCTGCAGCTGCTTGTTCGTGATAATCAGATTGTCCGATTCTTTCTTGTGAATACTTTGGAGCTCACGTCGTTCTTTTGTCCACCCGTGAGTCAGGCTCTCTCGCTCCTGCTCCATGGCCTCCTCCATCGCTCTTCTCTGTTCCTCGGCATCTTCGAGAGCTTCCTGTATCTGAGCCTCCCAGTGGAACTTCTGCTCCTCGTGGCTTTCAGAGAGCGCCGTCAGCTCACTTTGGTAGTGCTGTTCGAGTTTTAAAACATCAGCCTGAAAACGCTCTGCGACAGATTCCTGATCGCCTGAGAAACGCTCTTCCACTTCTTTGATTCTTTGAGTGAAGAAGGCCTCGATTTCCCTCCTGTACATGGTTATTCAGCAAATGTTACGGCAACAGATTTGAACTCTTATTAGTACAATAAATATCGACACGGAAGAAAAAAACAAACCTTTTCTTTTTGAGCTTATTTTAAAAGGAATAGTCCAACACTTTGGGATTAATCCACTGCTTTCTTGCAGAGTTTTAGATTAGAAGATCAATACCTCTCAGAGAACTTAGCTTGGCTTAGTATAAACGCTGGTATTTGAAGGGAAAGCGCTATCCAGGCCTTCCAAAGCCACGATCAGCACCAAAAAAAAATCTTGTATGTGTAGTGAAAACAAAAGCTTGAGTGTTAAAAGGTTATTATATCTTTTATGTGGGCATTGGTTATCATATGATTTCTTGGCAACTTCAAGGGAATCATTGTACTTGACCAAGAAACAGTCATAAAAGTAAAACCCGCTGCAAATAATGCCTACCTCATCCGATTGTTCTGGATTCCGGGTAAGGAATCAGTGGACTTACCTTGGGACACATCCGGCTGTTACCTCGTCTTAACGCTAAAATACGCTAAGCTCACTTGATATGTAGCGCACAGCAGTGGAAGGAGATCAATCATCTCGCGTAGCTTTCGAGACCAGAGAGAGAATAAGCGGAATGTCGCCAAACTATTCCTGTCGACCTTAAAAGAGGTTATGAATAATATGGAGAAAAAGAATCTCACCTCTCCTGGGTGAAGTCATCTCGCAGTTTGTCCAGCATGCCGCTGAGCGCGTCCCTCTCCTCTCGGTGCGTCGCAGTCAGCTCCTTCGTGGCCCCTCGGTGGCTCTCCTCCAGAAGAGCCCTCTCCTCCGCCATTGAGTTCTCTATTCTCTTCTCCGCATCCTCTTTCGCCGTCTCGAGCTTCTCCCTCTCCTCGTTCAACCTCTCCTCGAGCATCCCCTCATAGTCCTCCTCCAGCTGCAGTCTCTCCCTCTCCCACTCCCCCTTCAGCTTTGTCTCCCTCTGCTCAAACTGCTCCTGCAGCTGCAGTCGTTCGTCGAGAACCCTTTGGAGCAGCGTGTCCTTGTGATGCTCCTGAAGCCGAGCTCGTTCCATCTCCCACTGCTCTCTGAGCTTGCCGACCTTGTCTTCGTGTTGCCTGACGAGTCTCAGCATCTCCTCCTCCAGCAACACCTGCAGAGACTCGTTGTTCTGCTCATCCAGCTGAGCTCTCTCGTTCTCCCACTGCTCTGCAAGTCTCTGCGCGAGCTCCTCCTGCTCCTCCTCGAACCTCAACTTTGCCTCCTCTAGTTTGGCCTCAAGTTGAACCTCGTGGCTTTGCTGCAACCGTTCCTTTTCCCTTTCACAATCATCTAACAACCTCTTCTCCAACTCGGCCTTTTCTTGCTGAAGTTTCTTTATCTCCTCTTCCAGTCTGGCTTCAGAAAGTCCTGCATGCTCTTCCATGAGCTTCTCAATCTCAGTGGCATGTTGATTTTTCAGCACCTCCACCTCAGTGTGACGGTTCTCATCCGCCTCGGCCTGTTGGCCCTCGAGGTACCTCAGCTGCTCCTCCAGGTCAGCGGTGTGAGTGTGGGCCTCCAGCAGCTGTTGCCGGAGGTTCCCCACTTCCTCCTCTTGCAGGTTTTCGAGCTCTTCCCTCTCCCCGGCCCGCTTCTGGTCCAGGCCGCGTCGCTCCAGCTCCACTTGCTCGAGTTGGCTCTGGAGCTCCTGCGCCTGGCTCTGAACGCCGGCCAGCTCGTCCCTCAGAGCCAGAATCTCCTGCTGGGACTGGAGAGCTGAGATGGAGTTCTGGTCCTCTTGAGTCGCCCTCTGCTTTTCCACCATCTTATCAAATTCATTGATCTGTAGCAATAAGAACAAGTAGAGGTATTAAAAGGAATAGTTTTGGGGAGATTTGCAATACTGCACCAATATGTCTCTTCTAATAATGTGATTGAGATATTTGTCATCTCCTCGACTTACTTTGCTGTCCAGCTGATTTTGCAATTCCTCCATTTCCTGAAGGTGTTGCTCCTTCAGTCGCTCCATCATCATCTCCGCCTCCAGGCTCATGCTGAATGGCTGAACCTCCTCTGAACCGATGCCTGAAAAAAGTCATATTGCAAGGTTTGTGACCTTCAGTTTCTGTAATGAGTTCTCTCGGGATGTATTCTAAGTATAGATGGTGCGAGTTAAACGAACCTGGATCCGACTCCATGCCCGGGCTTTTACTCTCCAGCTCCTCAGAAAGAGGTTTGTTGCAGGTCTGATGAACTCGACCGAGACTGTGGAACTCCTGCAACTCGGACTGCAGCTCATCAATGCGATCCTGCAGCTCCTGGAAGAAAAAAGAAAACTGTGTTAAACATTTTTTAATCATGTAATGGATAAAATCTGATTCTTACACATGCGGTACAGCACTGTATCTTTTTTTCCAACTACAATTTGATTTCGCAAAGCTAATATCAGTGTCACCACATGTTTCGTGTTGCTGCATGCAAAAACAGAAAATATTACCCGACACTGGGCTTCATAGCCACTGCGCAGTTGTCTGATACGTTCCTCTTGAAGCAAGAAGTCTGCACTGCCGGGGTCCAAGTCTCCGAACTATAAAGGCGAGAACATACATGAACCTCTGACATCATAAAACAGAGACAGAAACAGAGACTCCGGTGGGCTTATATACGTTCTGCCAAACAGCAGAAAAAAAACATGTCCTAACAGAAAGTCAGCTTTATGAAATACAAAAATAGCCTGGCAGTATGTACAGCCACAAAATGTCTAGGTACCTTTTCTTTCATTACGTTGTCCAAACTGGACTGGAGCTTTGTAATTTGGCTTTGAGCATCTACTAGTTTTTCTGTGCTGTCCAGCAGCTCCATTTCAAGACGTCTATTCTCCTGGAAGACACAAAAACGACAACATAGATTATGTTTACACAGAAATTATATTGTTTGACCAACTATTTGGCCACCGAATATCTTGTGTTGATGAACATAAATACATGGAGCATAGAGGCAATTTACAGTGCGTCGAAAATCATTACCAAAATATAGGTAAAATCCCTCTGGTACCTTCACAGAAATGGAGAGGTGGTCTCGGAGAAAAGACTCATCGCCCCTGATCTTCTCGATCTTGGCCTCCAGTTCCTCTCGCTGCAGGCCCGCCTGCTGCTGGATCTGGTCCACCTCCTTCATCAGCTCCGATCGCACAGCTGCTAGTTTCTCCTTGTAGTCCTGCTCAAGGGTCCTGCAGACATTCATCCACCGAGAGTACAGAATGTTTAAATATTGAAAAGCACAACAGTCGAGACAGAGAAACGGAGAAAGTTAGGATGTGACAAAAAGGATGTGTGGGATAATAGTTACCTGAGTTTCAGGTTATTCGTGTGCTCAATCGCAGAGTGATGCTCGTCCACCTCTGTGGCGAGCTGAGTTTTTAGCTTTTCTGCTTTTTCCAGGTCTGATCGGATTTTCTCTTTCTCCCTGAGCTCCCTGTCGACACGCTCTCTGACAAGAGATGATAATAAGGGGCAACAATATGAAAACTGAGAGCAATTAAACCATCTGGGTCTAGTCAGCAGATTCATAATTATTCCAAAATAGAGTTACTCAAACATAAACAGAGAGTTTTAAAACCTGAATGACCTGCATTACAGTGCTGAGTCCTACTCACAGGAGATGTCTGATCTCAGCTTTGAAGCTCGCCAGTGCCGCTTGGTGAATCCCATTCTTAGTAACGAGCAGCTCATTCTCGAGCGCCATGGTGAGGTCTCCAAGACTCAGTTTGCCATCGAGGTCGAAATTCAAAGCCTGCAAAAAAATAATTATGCATTTGTCTTTTCAGAGAATATCTTAGTAGCCGGTTGTTATGAGCCTTTCACAGAGATGTTGGTGCCAGAATTTATGTTTGCCGGTATAAAAACTTATTTCACAGAATAAACTATGCAGAAAATATGTGCATTTATGTTTATATTTCATTAAATGCAATGTGATATTTTGTTTAAAAAATAAATTTTATAACATTGATATTTCTTTTCTTAAACAAAGTTGGTTGTATTTGTGCTTTTATTTAAAATAAAGTTTTTGGTTAAACTATGAATCATCAAGCCTCAAGAACATTTCTTTGACAAAGATTTTTCAAACATATATACTGGCTGGTATATGGCCGGGCTCTAGCAAATAATATTTGGAATTTTTGTAAATAACTGGCATCCTCTCCTTTCTATCATTAGCTGTTAAGAAATGTGCAAATGGTTCAAATTCACAAATTTAAAACGCTAATCACAATTAAAATTAACAGCCACAGCCTAAACTAGAAGAATACATAAACTGCTGTACCTGCAGGATCTCAGTGCTGTTTTCGATGCCTTCTTCTATCCAGGCATCCAGGACGTATTCGACTGGAGTGAAACCGGTGCCATCGTCAAGGGAGGAGAAGAGACGCATGCCAATAGTGCTGGTCAAAACAGAGGAGGTGGCAATCCTCCGGCCGCCCTCATCAAAGGGCTGCATGGAGGAAAAAAATAAAGAAAGGTTTATCTCAAAAATTCAACTAAAAGCTTTTTCAGGGAGTAAGTGTAACATGAGATCTTGCTTTGGAATAGTAGATTACAGAGGAACTAGAAAGTAAAAATGACCTACCCTTTAGGTAAATTACTCTTCAATAAAGCTTAAACTAAAATGAATTAATCAACAAGGGAATTACAAACAAATGACGTACCTGCGTGGAGTGATGTCGTTTAAGCTGTCTGTAGGGTGTGGAGGCGGAGGGTGTGGGCGGTTTGTTGTGGTTTAAAACCCTGGATACAAACTCCTGAATGTTCATCACTCCATCGCCGGTCAGACTCAGGAGGAGATCCTCATTTATCTGAAAAATAAAAAGCAGAAACATTTCCTAGAGACACCGGATATTTTCTTTACACTGTACATAATAATAATAATAAGAAGAAGAATAATATATTTGATTTATAAAGCGCTTTTCATGGACCCAAAGCGCTGGTACAAAAAAAGAAATAAAGAATGCGTGTGTGTGTGTGTGTGTGTGTGTGTGTGTGTGTGTGTGAGAGGCGGAAAACATCCTTAGATTTCTTTGAAAACTGAAACAAGAAACAACAAGGCGATGCAAAAGTGTATGCTATTATAACAATCAATAAAATAATATCCCATTCATTTAGAGCCATAAAACTTTTGTTGCCAGAGTGCATTGAGATGCAAATGCAATGCGATTTTGTAGTAACTCGGCATATTGAAATCATTCAATTAAAGTATTGATAATTTCTTTAAAATCTGCAACTCACCTCCAGGCCCAGGTGTTCACAGAGGGCGTGCAGCTCCGTGTGATCGGCACATCTGTCCCACGGTATGTCCAGCTCCTCGCAGGCGTCACGCAGCCTCTCCTCCAAACAGGTGGAAAGAGGAGCGATGGATCCCCGAGGGGTGCTCGGCTCATCGGGGTTCCAGAGATGCATTTGGCCTACACACACAAGATGAGAGACGGTGATCATTTTCTGACAGTATGTAAGCTAATTATTGTTAAAAAAAAGCAAACATACTGCGACTTTTGACGTACCATCTGCCTCGTACTCCTCTGTGCTTGATTCGTGAGCGTTCCAGCGCTGTTGGAGACAAAAGAGAAAAACAAAGTTAAAATAGAAACTCATCTGTGAGGAAAAACGACCACATCAAAAAATCACTACAGGATCATTTTCTCCTGTGACAATCAGTACTCTATATTTTTGAACATGTTTTTAAATTAGGCAAGGTTGAGTCGGGGGCGCTGGAGTGTCCCACAAAACAACACAAGAGCTTTTGTGATGGCACGGGCCCCCGAGGGAGGGTCAGCGGGTAAATCAGGGAGGGTGGTAGTTGTAGAAAAATGCATCATGGACAGACAGACACACTTCTTCGTTTTCCTGCTTTCAGACATTGACTTGACTTAGATTTCTTGGTCAGACTTTTCTGACCAAAATAACATAAGAGATGGAAAAAATAGTGCTGATGAAAACTATGTGATATGATCGATAGCTCGGATATATGATGGCATTTAAGTTGATATTGTTGTAAGTCAAAAGAAACAAAGAAGGATTTATTGGGGGCTGATGCTGAAAATGAAACTTAACGAAAGAAACTTTGCTCCCAAGAAAGATATGAAGTTAATTCTTGTGGGGAGAAAAAACAAAATCAACACATTTGCTTTTGTTGCTCTCAAAAGTTTTTGCATAAAAAGAATTAGAGTTTTTCTGCTTTTAAAGAAATATGAAAGGAGGACGGGGGAATTAATTGGGTGTGACCCGCTATTCTGTGACCCAGTCCCATCTATTGTTTGGCTAGTAAACAGTGACGGAATGAAGAACAGATGGGATCCTGCGAGTGGCGTTTTGATACACGGTGTGTAGGCATCCAGGAGGGGGGGTTGGGGGTAGTGAGGGCTCATTGTTTCTCTGTCACAGCCAAACTCTCCCCCCCCCCCCTCCTCCTCCTCCTCCTCCCAAAGCACTGGGCCTTGCAGTCTCTGTGGCAGAGCACCCCTGACCCAGCCCCATCTGCTGGGCCCCCGGGCTGGACATTGCAGCATTGTTACACCCTAGATTAGTCAATACCAAGACACGCTTCAGTTCGGTGTCTCAAATGGTGTTTGTCTTGGCGCTGGCGGGCCTCTGGGGTGGAGTCACGGACGACACACAGAATATTAACACATCTATCCAAGCACAAGTCAGAGTGGCCGTCATTATACGGCTTTGGTGTTTCTTTGTCTGCAGCACATCCAATCTTGCACGTTCAACCTAGAATCAGTATGAAAAATGATCGTGTCGTCCCAAAGCCACAGCGGTCAGTGATTCTTACAGATTATTTTCATGATTTAGGAATCTGTTGATTATTTTTCTCCAATATACAGAACATAATGTTGCAGTTTCTTAGAGCTGTGAAGTGATGTCTTCAAATTGCTCATGCAACCAACACTTGAAGACTCAAATTCACTTCGCTAATTTACCAACCAACTTGATTTCCAGGAGGGAATTAGGACTCTTGCCGATTTCCTTATAAACTAACCTAGTAAATGAACCAGCCCGAACTCTGTTGCGGGTCATTGATGATGCTCAGGCAAAGTGTGAGCTCGGGCCTCCGCACACATGTCAAACAACTCTCCATGTCAGCAGCGAGAGCAGGATTATCCGGGAAAAGAAATCCAGGAGATCAACCCGGGGGGGGAACCACGCAGAGCGTTCAGCTGTGCGTGGCCTCGGCTGAACTAAAGTCACTGTGCTGTTGCCTTGTCCACCTGCACACTTGGGGCAAAGTCCAACGTGACACTTGACGACACTGTACGACGCTTCACAAACATCGCGGGTACATCTTCATTACTTAACACTCAGAGCGATTTCATGCAACCAACCGAGCTCTGTGGATCCCGTGCAGGAGCGGCTACTTCACATTTCGGGATCTGCCCTGCATGCCTCTAAGCTGATTAGCTAAGAATAACGCCTCGCCGCCGAGGTCTTCTGGCTGCAGGGAAAACGCAGCGCATCCAAGGACGGTCGGGAGGCGATAAGATAAGGATCCGGGTGTCTGGAGGTTCAGAGCAGAGAGTGCTGGAAACAACTCAAAGGACGTCAGTAAAAGACCTTTACCTCACGTTTCCTAGGAACGGCTGAGTCATAGTTGCCCTCCAGGTCCTCTCCCTCGGCTGGGTTCGCGTTGCTAACTGCGGAGAAGTCGGAGATGGGCTCTACCAACTCCGGCGTGGAGCGGCGGCCATAACGTTTGCTGCCCTTCACGAACTTTGGCTGGATCTTTGGCGACGCTGGGGGAATGCAATGACGATGAATTGTAAAATCACATTTACTTGCAAAGTATATATATATTTTTAAAAAAAGGACTGACATCATGTTTAAACAGGGTTTGTGCAGTTAAATTCAATTTAATTTAAAGAGACTTTTAGTTGCTCATATCATGTTTTACTGGTCACATTTTTTTTACTAGCAGGGACAATATGGCCAATGATAATATAGATTATTTTCAATACATCCTGGCAGTATACTACCTATTATATACTAATGTTATAATCAATCAAATCAATGTGATCTGATCCAGGACAAGCAGCAGGAAATGGGAGGTGGATTAAACTAAAGAAAATTGTCAGTTAATTGCTGATTGAGTTAATTTATGTTTTTGCCAAAACTGACACTATCCCATAATAAGAAGATGAGATTCCTACGCAAATACAGCTCTGATGATGCTGGAGGGGAAATTGGTAAATTAATCTGACGACTTCTTTAAGACCTTTTTTGGAAAAAATATATAAATGTCTTGCTTTTTCAAAAGCTGCAGACGTCCTGTTAGATACCGAAGGGAAAAAAATGCACCATGACTAATACCTGCCACAGCCATGAGCAGCTACTTCTCCAAAAGTAGTTACTTCTCTAAAAGCGGACCCCAAAGATTCTTTCAAACCAACATGATCCCATTTGTTTGTGTAAAACACGAATTCAGGTGTAAACCTCAGGGAACTTTATGCTTCATTTAGAGGAAGACATTCATAAAATATGAACTGTAATAACTTCATATTATCTCATAATACCAGTGATGATTAGTTTGTTAATTAACGTATTTGTTGCCATAAACCCCTCTCAGCCTGATCACTCACATGAAGAGAAATAGCTTAGTGTTTACTGTACGCAGTCAATGCGTCAGCTTCTCCGATAAACCGGTCATGCCAATGCTCCAACCATGACGGTGCAAACTGTTCAACTGACAGCTAATTGGCTTTGGGCCTGACACTTTTGGCTCCGTGCCTCTGTATGTAGATTTACAGCTGAATCAGCACGTGGGGCTGTTCCACTTATTCAGCTCACACACCGTCACCGACTTCGGTCGTAGCATCTGTCACTAGCGCGTCTCTTGAGGTTTATCGGCCCGTGAGGAAAAATATCCGCTCATTATTGCGAACAGCGTATTGGATTAAAATTGCTTACTGCAACTTTAACTGATGTTGACGTGAAACACGGATTAGGTTTCTGATGCATTTGTCTGCGGGGAATCTATTCAAAGCACACTTTGAGTCTAGACTCTACCTGGTTCTTGCGAGGCTTCCTGTTCTACCTGAGGCGACTCGATGGTTGACGACAAAACCAGAATCAGTGCATCCTTGAATTGCTCAAAGTCAACCTGCAACAAGGAAGAAAAAAGAGAGATTAAGCGCTGAAGTACAGTTTGAATTAAATGTGAACCGTCTTTGGATAAAATGCAAGCGATGCCTAGCACGTGGAGCCAAATAAAAAAAAACCAAAATGAAACGTTCATGAAATTCTTCAGACTGTGTGTGATGGAGGCGGTGTCCCTGGGCGTCTGGGTGGAGGAAGGGACGTCACCCTTCAAGAATCAACAGCTGCTAACCCGGAGTATGTTGATTTCCTTTGTGGCGGCTTTGGGTAGGGGGATTCTTCCCTTTTTGACCTTATTGTTGGATGCCATGGGTGGGCAATCAGTTCGCTGGCCCCTCTGCTAACATTGACCCCCCACCCATGCACACCCACGCCTGCCATACAATAGCCGCCCGTCTGCGCGCACGCTTATAGAGGAACAAAACTCGATGCAGAAGTGTGGAGGCGCGAAGTTTGTAAGTTATCTCAGCTTTCTACTTAAACTGAAAAGATAAAAACGATGTACTGAAAATACATTTGATCCATTTGTACACATCTGACCAGTGTCCTCCCCATTTCATAGACTTCCGCGTGGAGCACCCTCAAATCTGTGCATCTGTGAGTGGTGATTATCTGGCTCGGTCGTCCTGACGACAGACACCTGGGATGAGAGCGGATGGGGGGGGGGGGGGGGGGGTGTTTCTCCTCAACAAGACGGCTAACAAAGCTCCAAAAAAGCCCGGAGACACAATGGCCCGAAGGCAGGAGTGGCTGAGCACGGGTGTCAGCCGAAAATGAAACGCCACAGAGGGTCCTTTTGTACGGGAACAACCCCCCCCCCCCCAAAAAAGAGCCAGAACTCACACGTACATCAGAGAAGGAAACAATAATCCTCCTGTAAAAAGTTCCACAGCACAACATGCAACGACTGCTTTTTGCCACCGTTTCAAAGAGTATTACGCAGACTCCTTTCAGGGGGTGGAGGAGGGGCCGCTCACCCTGGCGGCGAGGCGGTCCTGGCTCCGCAGCAGAGCGCGGAGGAGAGCCGGCGTGGCGTCACCCAGGTGCAGCGACTGGCAGAGGTCGGCGAGCTCCTCCGGGCACAGCGAGCCGCGGCCGCTGCTGTCGAAGCTGTTGAAAACGTCTTTTAGCTGCTCCTCGTACTGGTCCTGCTCCTGGCCGTCACCCATCCCACAGGACAGCACCCTGGCCTGAAAGAGAACAGAGAAACAAAAATCTTTGTCTTGCCACATTTTCCACCTCGTCTCCAGGAGGACGAATACCAGCGGCGCCTGCGAAATACTCACAAGCAGCGTGGACGCATCGATCTGAACGGGATGCGTTTCTAACAGCGCCCTCATCTGAGAGAGAGTCGCCGAGTGACTGACTGAGCGAGCGACCGACACAACACGCGGCTCCGGCGTCACTCGGGGCGAAACGCTTCGCTAATCCAATTACAGCGATTTAGACAATCAGGTAAATTGACAGACGACGTGGTCAAGTCTGACTCTTCTCTCTCGTCGACACTGAGCTGGGCCATAAATATACACCACCAGCAGTCCATGACAGGGACATACAACCTTTTTTTTAAATGTCATTTACAATTTGATTTGCGGCGGTTGAAACCCATTTGAGACTTTTTCATAAAAAATTATCAACGTTAGCATTTAAAAGAATTTGATTTTTTTTTTTTTTTTTTTTTTTACACCTGACCCAAAGAAATTTCATAATGATAAAAAATGTAAAGAATTTAGACTGAACGCTAATTATGCTGGTTTTAAAGACCAAGGACAAAGACAGCGGCGTGGCAGGAAACCAAGTGGAACGAGCAGCCAGGCACTAACCGAGGAGGTCACACCACCGGAGTCTCGTGCCAACTTGTATTTTTGGCGGGTGGCATCGGTTGCAGGCCGACAGGAAGTTTTTGCTCTCTTCTACTTGGGATGCATTGTTCCCTTTAAGTGAAACACAATGAGAGCCACTCCACGGAGAGAAAAAGGATTTTGTGTGGACGTAAACAGAAGTCTGGAGCTAGTTTCTCTCAAGCAATAACAGAAACACAAATAATGACTCTTGGTTGATCTCAATCATCTAGGAAGCAAATCTATTATTTTAAAAGAGTTGAAATCGAGAGGTCACCCTGGGTCAAAAAGGGGAAAACCCAGAGTGTTGCTGACTTCAGCAATGACAGAACTCATAGACGCAACGGCCCAGTTCGTCCACCTAAGGAAGGACAAAGTCAGAAATGGAAATAGAAGCAGAGATAAGATTCATTTACTTCTATTTTCTTTTACTTACAAATACAGAAATTCAATGTCCGACAGATGCACGACTTCATTCTTTGATCACATGTCTGCAGTGGGACAGTTGGTGCCAGTCATATTTTCATATGGTGTCTTTATTTTTTGCTCTTTATATCAAGTAATATTAAAAAAAACACAAAAAAAACGTATGGAAACCCAATATGGATTTTTGGGGGCCGATGCCGATATCGATATTAGGGAGTGCAAGATTTCATATACCGATACATCGGCCGAACACATACAACCTAACATATAGAACTTGAATTAAGAAAATAAACTGTATTCTGTACAATAAAATATTTCATATCGGTAAACATAAGCACCCGATACTATCTGCCAACCAATATATCGGTCTGTCTCTACTTTTAACCACCTTCCTCGAGTGTCTATTAGTTTTTTTTGGTCTTATAAACTTTTTTTATGCAAATTCCTACATTTTGTGTTCACCGAGTTCAGACATAAACATTGTATATTATGCGTCTTTTGAGGCCTTATTGGATTAAAGAGCATACAACTATTTATCGTGTGGAAATTTTGCATTTTGAGCCCTTATATCTATACAATGAGCAGCCGTCTGACCCCCAGCTTTTCCAGCTGCTCTCGGGGAGAGATCATCAGGCCCTCGGCCAGGTGTCCCCCACACCCCAGACTCGGGGAACCCCATTCATTCACCCGCACACAATAGACCGTCCGACAAAACCCCAAAATCAGTATTCTGCATCTGCACTTTGGAGCAGCTTACGAAACACCGGAAAAAAAAAAATCGAGGCTCAGCAGCACACACATCCACCCTGACCCGTGTCAAAAGGGTTTTTACAAACAAGATTCTCTCCTCACACTTTGCTCATGTTCTCGTCACTAATGAGGTTTTCTGCTCTCTGCGAGCCAGCCCCTGGGCCTATTATGCCGGCGGCCCTCCTGCTCGGACCCCCGGTCACAGTGGCTCCCGTTGGCCGTGGACTCACAGCTGCCGAAGGCCAAAGAATCACGACTGCCCAGGGTCACAAGAACGAGGTCAACCCTCGCACCGTCCCCGACATCCACTGGTTCTGATGTGACTGGTCATCACGGGCCAACCGATGTCAGACCAAAAAGTCAATAAATACAGAAAACACTCACAAAATATCCAAAGACATCTTTGGTAAAAACCCTGTGTTCTTGTCGGTTATCAAAGTTTTCTCGAAAGATTCTTTATCATATTCCATTTCTTTTATTTTCTGCTTTACTTGTCTAGGAGGCGAAAAAAATGACATTAAAACAGCTGACGTAGCTATGAATCTTCACTTTCATTGACTGACAACAACTAGAGCTGCAACAATCGATAAGATGAGAGAATTTAAACAGATTTGGCAATTGTCTATGAAAAAGTGTTAAATATTTGCGGATTCCAGCTTCTAAAAATGAAAGCGTTTGATTCTTTTCTTTGTCATACATGATATTAAACCTATTACTTTGAGATTATGGACTGCTGGTCAGACAAAGGCAGACATCGTAAGAGACAGACAAAATCTATATTCACAGAGGAAAATAATTGGCAGATTAATCAATAAGGATAATAATCCCAACATAACCCTGCATATCACGCAGACCACGGGGACATCACACATTTCTTTACATTCCAACAGCTTTCACTGAGCCCATTGGATGAAAATGAAAGAAGACATCACAAAAGCCTAAATTACTCATTGTGCAATATCACATTGCAACACAGTCCATCAAGTCTTTTTTATGATTATTGATTCTGGGAAAAAGTTGAGGATTCCTTTTTTTTTTTTTTAAACACAAACCAATCACTCAAGCAAGTTGGAAGTCAAAGATGTAATATTATATTATGAAATCAGAAAGCAGGAAGTTCAGCAGATTGTCTTTTAAACTCCAAAGGGGAACTTTCACGTCCATAAATCTAAGTTCTCAGGGTCCCACTCATCATCACATGAATCATATTTTAGGAGTCTCTTCAACAAGTAGTGCACCCATGTGACCATTATAAAAAGATTGCTTTAGAGGAATTGAATTTATTGCCTACCTCTTCTGTCAAGTTATTATGGTTTATATATTATTATTCCTTGTGGGTTTCAATCATCCTATCACTTCCAGTATAATAAAATAATTATGGTTATCAGTTGGTCATGAATTCATTTTTTTAATGATGCCCAAACATCAATTTTTCCCCATTTCCCCCCAATTAGCTCCACATACTAATGTGTTGAATAGAGATGTTAATTTTTTATCTTCAGGCATGTGGAAACTACATACGTTTGAAACAACTTTCAAGGTTCAACTTTACATGCCTTGACACAAAACCAGTTACTTTTCAGTCTGTTTACACCACAAACATCTTCACAGGAAGAAACAAGAGACGACAGGAAAATATTTCAATTTCCACCAGTTGCTAAGTGATCGAGTAGCATCCCTCATTGAACACACTGTCATCCGACCGCGGAGGAGTTGATCGACTTTAACCGAGTCGAAGAGGAGTCGATCGACTTTAACAGAGTTGAAGAGGAGTCGATCGACTCTGACCGAGTCGCAGAGGACGTGGACCGGGGAGCAGTGATGCTCTAAGCTAACCGGGCTAACCTCCGCAGCAGCGGCAGGAGGAGCGTCGGGATTGGACGGTTGAGTCTCGAGCTGACTTCATCCCACAGTTTAAAAAAGAATGGCGTGAACGCAGAAGAGAAAGAAGGAGGAGGTAAAGAAACACTCGGAACCACTCACCAGCGCCCCTGGACCTGCAGCCGACAGTTGGCTCCTTCTCCCGGCTGCGATCCGGTGATCAAACGCGGGTGTTTAACGAAACAAACTTTTTACAACATGTCGCGTGTCGTCGGTTTCCCGCGCGGGATAATTCAGCTCCTGTTCCTCTCCAAGAAAAAACAAGATGGTAGTTTCACTAGGAAGAGACTCGTTAGAGACTGTTCTGTGTGTTGTCCCTCCTGGGTTTAGTTTCTGATCTGTGTCTGTATCATCATCCTCCTCTCTGGTGTGGTAGCGGATTTTGAAAAGCGGCTGGAAGAGGAAGGGGCGGGGACCCGGAGCCTGCCGCCGCCTGAGTGGGAGTGGCCGCCGCCTGAGTGGGAGTGACCGTCGTCTTAGTGGGAGTGGCCACCGCCTGAGTGGGAGTGGCCGCCGCCTGGCCGTAAATATTCCCCTGATTTAAAAAAATAATGTTCCTGTTGCTTTTGTTATATTATATCTCTTATTGTCTGTAATGCATCATTCATATATCCAACTCCAGACATGGACAAGGACAGGGTTTTTTTCTGAGCTGCAACAGTAAATCGATTAATCGATTAGTAATCAACTTCTTAATTAATTGCCAACTATTTTTGATAATTGATTAATCTGTAGTTTTTAGGAGAAAAATAAAGTCCAAATTTTCTGGTTTCTTTGCTCCTCTGTGTGACAGTTAAACTAAATATCTTTGGTGTGGACAAAACAAAAACAAAATCTTGGAGTTTTGGGAAACACGATCAACATTTTTCACCATTTTATGGACCAAACAACTAATCGATCAATCGAGGAAATAATCAACGGATTAATGGATTAGTGAAAATAATCATTTGTTGCAGCCCTGGAGATAAGATAAAATGAGATCAGATAAGATGAGATAATCCTGTATTAGTCCTAGTCCCAGATCTCTATTGTCACTGTATAAGTACAATGAAATCTGTTGCGGATCAAGACTCTAGATGCCTAATTAGGTAACACACACAAATTAAGACTATAAAGTAAAAGATTAAAACATATATTTATATTTAGATATATGGAATTAACAAAGAAAACGTGTAGACTGAGTAAACACAGTGAAAATAGGATAAAAATATGAAATAAAACCATATATGGATTTTTTTTTTAAATAGATTGACATAAAAGAAAATGTAACTGTTTGAACTTCTGTTTGTCAAAGGACTTCAGTTCCTGAACTGTGGTGACTTGTCAGCTGGGTGCGTCCTGTGTTGCTGTTGTTTGGAGTGACTCCATACAGGTAGGACAGCATTTTTAATGACCTCATGTTTGTTCCCAGTATGATTTTTACAGCATGTAAAGCTTCATAACAATGTTTGTGGACTGTTGCGTTGACTCAACATCACAGGCATTCAATTTTTTCAACTTGCTCACTCCCTTGAACATGGAATATACTTCTATCAGTAGCTTACAATTTCTTTTTGTCTTTGCAACATGTTTGAACCACTGAACCAAATGTGAACCAATAGCAGCACTGGATACAATTAGTCTCAGTTTGAACGTTGACCTCTTTTTTTCCCTCTGAATTTCACAATGCTCGTGTTGTGAAGAGGAGACTTGTGCTGGATTCTCCCTCAGCTCACAACTGGAGCGAACAGAAGAGAAGACAGTGATCTTGGACAGCGGGTCAGATTTAGTTGCTGCAGAGGGAGAACCAGTTTCACCCGAGGCAGAAATGAAGAGAGCCGCGTCGTTCCTGATCACCGTCTACGCCTCAGTGCCCGTCGTCCTCCACCTGTTCCCCTGGATACTGGGCCACGCCATATTTGCTCACTTGTGTAAGTAACGAGTGTTTCCAGTCCACAGTGTTTATTCGACTCAGATCACTACGAGTCAATGTTTGAATGTATTTAAAATTTCAGAAACACACAGTGTATTGAACCGAGGTAGAATGGCGACCACGCTGTTCGTTGTAGATGCAGGGAGAAAGGAAATTAACTGGTGTAACAAATAGAAATGAATGTTGGCATAATTCCATTTAGCTGTTTCAGTTAAAGAAGTTAAAAAGGCTCATGGGTCAATGGGCCCCATTGACCCATGAGCCTAATTCAAACATTCACAGTTTGATTCAAATGTATTGTACTGATATCACAGTTTAGTGCTTTAAGTTCAACCAAAACAATTGGTGATAATGTGCACTGGATGTAAAAACTAATAAATGAAGTGATTAAAACAATTAAGAATTTTTTGATTAATTTCGACCAGTTTCTCAGCAGCATGACGGAAGACTAATCTGCGGTTTACTATTGAAAAAACACCAACAACCATATGTCGTGACAAAAATTACAATACAATAAGATTGATACAAGGTTCGATACATTATGATATGCTAGGATGCGATACAATGCAAGGCGATACTATTTGATACGATACAATACTATAAGATTTTGTTATGATTAGATACGATACACTACGATATGCTAGGATGCGATACAAAAAAACAACACGTGTTGTCACGTGTTGAATTTTTGTTCTTTTAATTTTTAGAATAGAAACAAAATTTGTACGAGTTCACTGAATGTAATAAGTGCTGATACTACAGTATTACACATACGGCTGTATACAATTTAAGACAACATGGTACAATATGATAATAAAATACAATGCTATCTAATGCATAATGTTTTGACATGACAAAATGTTCAATATACCTAGTTCATACACTGACCTTGCGTGCTGTCTTCAGTGCGCCTTCCATTCTTCGTGGACCTCGACAGACCTGAAGATGTCCTGAACCACACGTGCAACTTCTACCTCGGCACAGAGGAGGGCGTCTCAGTGGGAGTATGGTGGGTCATTTGTGGATTCCTTTTGTGTCCGTTGGAGTGCGCCGGCACTTGAAAACACCACGGACGCACGCATATTGGGCACAGGTGGCTCCTGCGTGAATAGGACTGCAATCTACTCATTTGGCAGCACAAAGACCACTCGGGGAAAAAAAGGCGACTGTGTTTGTTAAAAAGACAACTGCGTTTGTGTCTCTTCCCTCCCTCTCTATTATCTGCCTGTCTCACAGGCATACTCTCCCCGCCAGCAAATGGGAGGAGGCCGCGGGGAAAAGCCCTGAGTGGTACCGGGGGACCCTGGGAGACGGCCATCCTGTTGTTATCTATCTCCATGGAAACGTAGGAACCAGGTGGGATGAGAGTGGCAGGACACGAACCCTTGAATTGATCCTAATGGAGTCTAGTGGGTATTGTTACGTGGCCGCTCGGGCCTCTGCAGGTTCATCCGCGGGCACAATGCTCACGGGCATTCGTGGATCAAAGTCTGAAAGCCAAGTGTTTGTTTGTATTCACCGTCTGTCTCGTGTGATTTGTGCAGGGCGCTACACCACAGAGTAGAGCTGGTGAAGGTGAGGTTTGTGTTCTAAAACTGTACATTTCAGTTTCGGTGGATTGGACTTGAAGCTTTAAGAAAAAAATCAGATTTTTTCTTCTTTTTTCTTCTGCAGATCTTAAGTGCAGCAGGGTATCACGTCTTATCTTTAGACTACAGAGGTGAGATCACGATCGTTGCTCTTCAATTGATCATTTTTTTCATAATGTTGTCTTTGGGATCCTGGAGACCTTTCGCCTTCTTTAACGGCTCAAAGTACACACAGTGGATTATGAACGCTATACTTTAGGATTGCTGAAGAGGAAAGAAAAATCTTTATCTTCATTATTATTATATTATTATTATTACACATACAGCATCGGACGTAGAGCAGTAACACTTTAAGCCCTTCGATTTAAGTATATACAAGAATACAAAAGTGTAATATAATATACTGTAATGTAGTTGTAAGCAGATATAAGGACATTGTTTGGGTTTATTTATATAAAGTATTTGTCAGCAGTTACTGTATAACTTCTACTTTCATTATGTATGTTATTTTAGTACAGCTGTGTTTTACTTTTTTTTAAATCACATTTTAATGTTTATGCAGCAGCTTTTATTCTGGTGGCCACAGGAGGATTTTTAGTTTTACATTAATAAACACTTATATCTGCTTACAGCTATTTTAAAGTGTGTAATAAAGAATTTATTAAATGTTTCACCAGTAAAGTTTGTGTCAACAAAACAAGCGGGTTAAAGGTGGATACTTTCTGTCAGTGTAAATCAGTACATGCCATGTTATTTGTTGGATTTGTTTTATGTTGCATGTGTTTTTATTGCGGTGTCGGTTGATATACAGTGTTGTCGGGATGCAATCCTAATCTTGAGGTTGTCATGCGTTTTCTTTTTTTATTCATTCATGAGGTTTTGGAGACTCCAGTGGGGAGCCAAGTGAAGCGGGAATGACCAGCGACGCCCTCTACCTGTACAAGTGGGCAAAGACACAGAGCAAGGGGAGCCTCGTCTGTTTGTGGGGACACTCACTTGGCTCCGGGTGAGTTTCTCTGCAGACACTTGACACATTTGAGTAAGGGATTTGATTTCGAATGTCTAAATTTGTCCCTCTTTTTTGTGGTTGTAGCGTGGCAACCAACGCTGCCTTCGAACTACAATTAAGAGGTGGGTTCAAGTCTTCACTGGCCCTGCACATGCATGATATTGCCATTATTCATGATCCATTCCCTTATTCTCCTGTCGGCGTCGCCGCAAATTTTCGTGTGGGACAAATTATACCTTCATAATTTTCTTAGGAAGAACACGGGTAAAAGATAATAAAAAAATAATAATAAAACAAGTAATAGCTGAATTCCCTTTAGCTGCTCCATTTGAGGGCACTGATATTACTCATGCTGCCTCACTCCGCCCTAAATTCTAAATACTGTAGATTCTATCATTTGATCGGCAGTGACTCTCTTTTCCTTTAAGCAGGAAATATGTAGATTTCTGGCATTAAAAAATAGTTCTGTATAGGTGTGTAGTGTATGTAACTGGGACACAATCTTATCGTGGCTAATCAGAAAGATTGAAACACGACAGAGCCATCGTTAATAATACGATAATGCACTTTCGCACCGTGACAAGTCAGAATAACCTGCAGCGAAAAAAGGTCTATATTCCAAGTACAACTCTGTCCAACTTCAACCGGAGCGCACTCACACCGAATGATGGTGACTGAATTTCATATATGAAATGTTATGTGTGTCTTATGTTGTTATTGTCTATAATATTAGGGTCTCCTGTTGAAGCTATAATCCTTGAATCTCCCTACACGCGAATCGGAGAGGTCGTAGTCATTCATCCGCTTGCGAAGGTGAGAGCAGGTGTCACAGTTTTTTCGTTGTCTGCAGCCGCTCAGGGCGTCACCCACCAACTTCTGCTACTACTTTGGTGAAATGAATTATTCCTGCTATACGTGCGACCACGTGACTGATTTTTATCCATAACAGACGACACATATAGATTAAACGATTATGTCTACTGGAACACATTAAGAAAAAAGGGACTGACGTTAGGGGCAAACAGCCGTTTCTCTCCTGCAAGCATTTGTACGTACAGAATAACAGCCTAACAGGATATTGCAAAAAATTGTTTTTCTAAAAAATGTGTACTATCGTTTCTTCCAGATGTACATGTTCCTTCCAGGATTTGATAGCCTGCTCTGGAACATACTGGACAAGAACCGCATAGAGTTTCCAAATGACAAAAAGTAAGAAAAAGAAAAGTGTCTCTTCTGTTAGAAATGATCCTGTTTTAATTTACTCCATTACTTCCTGTGTCGCTTGTGCACAACAGGGTGCAACAAAACATGACCAAATATTCATATCGTAGCTTCTGTGGTGCACGATTTAATGTTTCCTTCTCCCCAACCCCCCCGCACAGTTTAAAGTTCTTGACCTGTCCGCTTCTTATACTGCACGCAGAGGACGACAACGTGGTGCCTCATCACATGGGTCTGACGGTACGGCGGGTTTTCACACAGTCCGTGGCTTTTCCCTCTCTCTTAAGATACTTTCCCAGTGGATGTTGTGAATCACTTCTCAGTTCTTACCAGGTCTTCCCCCTCCAGCTGTACCAGACATCGCTCCAGGCTCGGAAACAACACAACACAGAGGATCAGGTTGAAATGATCTCCTACAGCGCAAATCTCGGATTCTCCCACAGCAACATCTACTTGGATCCTAATCTGCCCAATGTGGTTCGGTGAGTTGAGAGTTAAAATGACATCACTAATGCAAAAAAAACCCCCAAAAACTGAGACCAAGTAAGAAATTTGATATATAATTCCTGTCTGTGGTTTCCGCCGTACTAATCATTAATGTTTACTGTTCCAATTTAATAATTCATCTGCTTGTTGCCGCAGGGGATTTCTACAAAAGCGGCGGCAGTAATGCGACCAGAGAGAAGTGCATCATTAGTTTCTTCTGTACTGATTTGTTTTTTTGCCACAAGTGGAGACTGTAATAAAAGCAATTGAATGATATCACGCGGGAAGTTTTTTTTTATTTATTTCAACCAAGTTATACTGTGAGACAAATACATGTTAGAATTTAGTTTGAGTCGGCTAATGTCACTCGGTACATGCAGCATGGACTTGTAGGAATGCGATTAGAAATTCAGCTCCGTCAGCTGTTGCCTGCGACCGACGTCCCACTGAATTTCTGCAGAACCCCCACGCACGTGCTGTACACTGGGAATGTTAAATATGAAGCAAATCGTCTGCAAATATCTGACCCTCGCTTCGACTCGCGTGCGAGGAAAGACGTGTTGAGAAAGCGAAAAAAAACCAACAAACCTACGTGTGCAGAGGTGATGTCCGAAACGCCCCCGAGCTCTTGAAAAAGTTCCGTGACGCGTGACCCGAAAGGTGAAAAGGAACAGTGGGCACTTTGTAACAGCCTCACATTTTCCTCAGAGCTCGCGCCGTTTCCTCGATGGCCTCGCGCGGCTCGTTCGGCGGCGGTATCTTCAGGTCCGTCGGCACGACGCCCCACACCTCGGTCGCGTACTCCGTGATGGTCCTGTCGCTGGAGAACTTCCCCGTCGCCGCGATGTTCTTGATCACCATCTTCGTCCACTCCTTTGGATTCTTTTTTTTTTTTTATTTTTTTTTTTAAGAGAAACAACAACATTTTACTGTAGTTTTTTTTTTTCCCCGCTGCTGAATTCCCGCAGCTGTTTGTGGTTACCACCTTAAACGTGGAGCTCTTTGTAGGAGCTGCACAAATCCACAGAAATGTTCGTCTGTCTGAGGCAAACGCTACCTGGTAGAGCAGGCTGACTTTCTCTTGAGATTTCACGTAGTCGTCGAAGTCTGCAAACACTTTGAAACTGGGGAGAGAATAAATCCGTCAGAACCAGAAGTGGCGCATCCGTCTTTCTGAAGCTCAAAGTCTCCCACTGAGGAGAGAAGAGGAAGAGGTTTTGGGAGTATTCGAGGTTATGCTGCTCACCGGTCATGTTTGAAGAGCATGTTGGTGAGGTCCTTGAAAAGCTCCGGATTGTTGGGGCTGAAAAACCCGCCCGTGATCTGGTCCATCACTTGTTTCAGCTCAGGAATCGTCTTGTAGTACGTCATGGCATCGTATCTACCAGAAGAACCAATAGAGCGTAGATTGAGCTTCGTAAAAACACGACAAGAGATACACGATGTAGAACCTTGAAAAAAAAATAAATAGAGGCCCCCTTTACCCCACTTTGTCCATCTCAGCCACGTCCTCCACCCGCATGCCGAAGATGAACAGGTTCTCCTCCCCGGCCTCCTCGGCCATCTCCACGTTGGCCCCGTCCATGGTGCCGATGGTCAGAGCTCCGTTCAGCATGAACTTCATGTTCCCCGTGCCCGAGGCCTCCGTTCCTGCAGTGGAGATCTGCTCTGACAGATCTGTGGCAGGTATCACTGTGAACAAAAACATACTGTGAGTAATCCCTTTAATTTGAGGTGTTTTATTTTTACTTGTACTTAGTTACTGTAAGTCTTCCTGTGTGGTACCTTTCTCTGCCAGAGACACCCGGTAGTTCTCCAGGTAAATGACCTTCAGCTTGTTTCCCACCAGCGGGTCGTTGTTCACCACGTCGGCCACGGAGGTGATCAGCTTGATGATCATTTTGGCCATGTGATACCCCGGAGCAGCCTGTGGGGGGCGACAGTGGATGACTTACTGTAAAAAACAAAAAAAACACCACACTACACAACGCCACCCTTGTGATGGACAGTTCGCCGCGAGCGGGGCTCGTACCTTCCCACCGATGATGACCGTCCGGGGTACAAACGGAGCCTTGGGGTTTTTCCTGATGCCTTGGGAAACAAAGGAAAGGACACAAAATCAAACATCTATGCAGTTTCAATTTTAAAAAATGACTCTAAGTGAGTTATGGTGTCAATTTCAACAGTTTTCATGATGTTGATCTGCTCTTAGTACCAGATGAAAACAGATTTTGCCACTAGTCTACACACATACAGAGGAATAACCTCCATCTCTGACCATGTTCATATCTAAATTTGTATAATGTACTTGCCATTATTTGAAATATTGTCCTCTTTCGTTTGCTATTTCGCTCACAATCCACACGTTGCTGCTCCCGTAGATCCCTATTAACTTATACCCACTTATCTTTCCGTGTTTCAGGTGCAGGGGGGATCTGCAGCCTTTCTCAGTGTGTATTGGATGTATAATAGAATTGCAGTATACAGAAAATTTTGCTGGGAATATTCCTGTGAGAAGGGAATTTGTGCTGATAAAACGGTTTATATCCCAACCCTGATGACCTCATGGAAAATTCCCACACTTGTTTTACTTTGTACATGCAGGTGGCTCCCAGCGTTTGTTGCGACTTGCTCTGGGGGAATCGTCTTCCGCACCGGGACCTGTCAGGTTGCGTTACGTAACTCCGCGCTCACGGAGATTCACACCTACGACGGGCTGCGCGAACCCCTTCTGGCGCATTTGGAAAATGTTCATCGCACGGGAGCGCTTTCACTCACGATTGTACATGACGACGATGTGCAGGCAGTTGAGCAGCTGCCGCTTGTACTCGTGGATCCTCTTCACGTGCACGTCGAACATGGACGACGGGTTTATCTTCACCCTGTACTCGTTCTCCAGGTACTGGGCGAATTTCACCTTGTTGTCCTGTGAGAAAAACAGAGAGCGACTCGGCAACATAAGGGGGTCATTCATTGGCTGAGGTGAAGTCGCTGGATCACGGGCGAGGCCTGTCGGGACACATACACCAGAGTAATGCAGCAAAATGCGATGTTGCAATGCACAAATGAATGAGATTGTGATGTCTTCGCCTGCTCCGACATGCAGAGGAAATAAAGATCAGGACATTTAGAACAAAGCACGTCCACTATGCATGTATGGCAACATCAAGCAGTCTGTAGAATATGAAATAAACATGAATACTGGGACTAATATGCTGTGGAAGGATACATTTGAGTAAGTTATCAGTGAGTAAACTGCTCTCATGTCAGATAAAGTCTCTCGATCTATCTGTAAACCTTTTTTTTTGTTAAACCACGTCGCAGCAGCTGCATGAGCAGAATATAAAATACAGTAACAAACAATCTGGATAGAACATACTTTTAATGAAAAATCTGTTTACGGTCATTCATTTATGGAGAAACTGCAAATTGCTCTGTGCTTGCCAAGAATCAAAATCTAAGATTTGGAAATAGGCGATAATTAATCTTTATCTTTATTAAAAGTTGCTTTCTTGTTTCTATCTATCTAACTGTCAGATCCTACGTATGTTAAGATTTCTAGTCGATAGAATACTTTTACTCTATTGTACTTGGTAATAAAAAAGAAAAGCATTTCATTATTCTCCACCGCTGCTCCGGACTCTCACCTGCTTCACTTTAGAGACATCGCGGATGAAGGCAGCGTCGTCCACGAAGTCATTCAGCTTCCGAAGCTGGCTGAGGTCCTTCACATAATCCTCCCCGATGACCTGAAACGGGAGTGTGCGTGCAAAACAAACTGACTTGACTGTTGACAACACTTCACATCAAATGTAATTTGAGACACGGGCTAAGCTCGGGGGCCACGACTCGATCGAACGTGGCAGCGCGGGGGGATCGTGCCCAGGCGATGTCGCTCGCGGCAGCTCAGACGGACCTCGGCTATGAGCTCGGCCAGTCCGGGGTTGCACAGCAGCAGCCAGCGTCTGGGGGTGATGCCGTTGGTTTTGTTTTGAAACTTCTCCGGCTCCAGTTCGCTGAAATCACGAAATCTGCGGAAGGAAAATGAGAAACGTTCCTGAATTTGGTGTAACCTGGGACCGAATGATAGAGCACGCCTCTGCTGTACAAACAGTATGTGGAACAAGTTGTTAAAAATGAAAGCACCAGTAAATTTGTTTCATCTCATTTAACATAAGTTCTGTCATTTTAGCCCTGCCAGCCGTATGATGCAAATGCGGGTCTTTGTTTCATTCGTCCATTTCTCGAAAAAAGGTCTAATGTTCTGAAGCCGCACGTCTTACACTTGCGTCTTGATGATGTTGGAGTGTATCTCGGCGACTCCGTTGACGGCGTGCGAGCCCACGATGCACAGGTGGGCCATGTTCACCCTCTTGCAGCCGTCCTCCTCGATCAGAGACATTTTCCTCACTTTGTCCACGTCTTTCGGGTAGAGAACTTGAATTCTCTGCGGGTCACAATAGCAGACACGGGCACTCATAAATTAACCGATGTGGATAGTCATGCGTGTTATTTTTTCTTTTTCTTATTACAGACATGAAGAGGACTCTTCCTGCTCATCAGTTTGAGACGGGTCCGTCCTCCTGGAACTCCTGGATTTTTTGACGTTTTACATTTGACTACAACTACGTACAAATGTGGCTGACCGCCCGTGGGCCACAGGGTACGTACGTCGAGGTGGGCCTGGTTGATCTTGTAGATGATCTGCAGGTGTCTGGGCAGCAGCGTCTCCAGCAGCTGCACAGGCCAACGCTCCAGGGCCTCGGGGAGGACGGTGTGGTTGGTGTAGGCGAAGGTGCGCCTGGTGAGATCCCAGGCCTGCAGAGCAGGGAGGAGTTCATTTTTCTCATTCGACATCACATTTGAGCTCTGAAGTCAGATCACATTCACCTTCACTAAGTCAAGATGTTTTCTGCTTTCTTAATATCCTTTGTTGCACAAATATATACAAACTTTGCATCAATCGATGACATCTACAAGTCCGGGGTTTGTATTTCTGAGCCTGTCTGACAACTTGTCCTATTGCACATGAACATTATACATGTTGTTTGTCTGTGGTTTTGACCTGCTTTGCATCGACTTCCTCGTAGACGGTCGTTTCCTAGTTTAAGCCTGTTGCAGTTACTGCGCTGTAAATGGCCTCTCAATAAGCAAAATTAAAATCGACAGAATGTAACCCCACCGTGTCCCAGTCGATCTTCTCAATGTCCACAAAGATCCTCATGAGCTCCGGGATGGCCATGGCTGGATGAGTGTCATTCAGTTGGATGGCGACCTGCAAAACACGACACTCTGTAGTACTGTGATGCTGCTGTCACCTTATATATATATATATGACTCATTATGTCGTATGATTACTAAGTGCTTAAGAAAGGCAAAAACAGGCAGCAAAATGAAACAGTAAAATATCATTGTGGTTAGAAGAGAACAAATAAAAACAACTGGCGTATAAAAACATAAAAAATACGGTTGAAAAATCGGGAATGTCTCGCAGATAAATAGATCTTTTAAGGGATTTAAAAAAGAGATCTCTGACTCAGCTGACCGAAAAAGTCTGTTGTGTCACGTTTACATGTTGGAGACCTCCCAACGCGGAGAGAATGAAAACCGTGCGCTGAACTTCACGGGGTAGGAAATGAAACGAGGCGAAGTAAGCTGCACAGCTCCACTCTCACTGAAACAGGCAGCGCCACCCCGAGAGACGCTTACTTTGTCTGGGAAGCCCTGGAAGGAGTTGCGAGCGGGCGTGCCCTTCTTCGTGGTCTTGAAGCGGCGGATGATGTCCTGCAGTGTGGCTGCCACGACAAAATACTCCTGCTTCAGACGAAGTTCTTTTCCTTCAAAGAACTGAAAACATATAGGAGAGACCCCCAGGGAGAGTTAAGACCTTGACCTTGGTACATTAGAAAGAAGAAGTTTATCCGAGTGTCCAAAAAACCACAGATTCAATTCGACATGTTCTCGTAAGGAAGACGCTCTTGCGATCGACATGATAAAAAAAAGCAACCGCCCAAAATTACATTTTGCATATTGTTGCAATCATGTGCACCAATGTGTGCTTAGTGAGCAGATGTAGAACTTACATTATCATTGGGGTAGAGCACGCGGGAGATGTTCTCTGCCAGATTCCTGTCCAGCACAGCCTCGATGTAATCTCCAACATTAACTGCAGACAAATGGATGCATTTTAGTCTCACGGAAACATATTTTAAACATATCACACGCGATTTAAAGTTAAAAACAAAGCTCCGCGGGAGAGTGAGAGACTGCTGCGTTTGGGGCCATTTTGCAACCCATAGCTCTTGTTGCATGTCACCAAGCGTTGCAGCAGTTTCCTGCCTTTTTCTTGCAATAAGCTTTTCTGTCGAAAGCGCAAATGAAATGCGGAGTCCGTATTGCAAAAAAGACCAGCAAACAAAAAAAAAATAGAAACTGGACTCACAGTCTCTCAGGTTGAAGTCGTTGGGTGCGCGAGCGGACCAAAGCCTCATGGTGTTCACGGTGTTGTTCATGTAGCCGGGGATGGGTGTGTCGTAAGGCATCGCCAGAACCACCTGCACGGAGAGACGCGCAAGCGTGGACGGGGTTAATGCACGAGTACGGAGGCTAGACGCGTGCGTTTGCCTTGCAAAGTGACATTTATAAGCCAAAAATTCAAGATTGTGTGGGATAGGTGTGGTTGCAAAAGTGCTCATCAGATGATGAGGAGTCCTCAACGCCAGCACCTGAGTGTCGACCCATTTGGAGCCGTCCTTGGTCTCCTCCACTCGTCCGTAGAAGTGGACGGGCAGCATGTACTCAGGGCGCGCCTTCTCCCAGGGGTTCCCGTGTCTCAGCCAATCATCCGCCTCCTCCACCTTTCGAAAAAAAGGTCGAAAAGACGAAGAAGAGGAGAAAAAAAAAAGGCGCGTTAGTGTGATACCGATGATCGCGCCGAGGGAGCGGGGCTTGGCAGGGGGGAGGGGAGGCCATTGAGCAACAGCACCTAAACACAAAACAAAAAAATTGACATTTTTACAGTCCACTAGCATCGGCAACAGGTTCATCCACCTCGGGTGAAAGAACGTGGTCAGCGTTCGGACGTGCATGTTGACACTGAGGGTCTGAACTGCAAATAACCCGCAGAATTTAAAGGGCAAAAGTGGAGGCGCTTATCACAGGACTGTTTATTTTGTTATGGTTGGTTTTTACCAACCGCCACTAGAGTCTGCCATGAGCTCCCACTACTACAGTGGCACTAAAGGAAGGGGGGGGGGGGGGTCCTCCGTTAATGATTGGCCTGTGACGTATTCCGACCTAATTCATGTCCACTCTTGACATCACCCGACAGCGTGGACAGAGGTCGACGGGGGAAGAGTCCTGGATGTCAAAGTAAGAGTCAGATGAACCAGAGGGGGAGAAGAGAAAGATCTGAGCTCTGTCTTCATTTTTTGCCTGCTCACTTGAAAGTCAGCTGACGGCACCGTCCAGGAACTGAACTCACCTGCCAGCCGTCCCGTATCTTCTGGTTAAAGATCCCGTATTCATATCGAATGCCGTAACCGTACGCCGCCAGACCCAAGGTGGCCATGGAGTCCAGGAAACACGCTGTGTGCCGGGGAAGACATTCACAATTTAGAGAGGAAAAAAAACAAAACAATCTTTGCGGTGAATAAAACGTCCGTGGAGATGATGGGGGAAGTTCGGCGTTCATGCTTTTGCTCATCTTAAGAACAGCGTGTCGCAACCTTTTCTGTGGCTGCGAGTTGCGGCCACAGAAAAAGTTCAGGAGGAGGCGTTTGTCGGTCAACTGCCAACATGGGCGAGAGATCATAACGGAGTTCGGTCGTGATGGTTGTGATGCAAACAATGAGCGGACTTTAAACACAATAGCTGGGTTCCAAGACCAACTTCTTTTTTTTAACTACGTTCTCCCAGTGAACTCCCCCATCCTCTCGTCCTCTCTGGTTCCGTTCGGGTTCACTGCCGTCTGCAGTCTACTGTACCTGCCAGTCTGCCCAGACCTCCGTTCCCCAGACCCGCGTCCTCCTCCATCTCCTCCAGCTCCTCCATGTCCAGGCCGAGCTACAGTACGGCAGAGAGGGCGACATTAACATACGACGAGGAATGCCTCAGTCATTGTTGTGTGGTCGGGGGGGGGGGGGGGGGGGGTTGGGGAAGCCCCCGTTTCCCTGCAAACTGGCCTGACCTGGTAGATGGCTTCATCGCAGGCGTTCTGCAGGCCCAGGTTGATCATGGTGTTCTGCAGCGTCCGGCCCATGTAGAACTCCAGAGACAGGTAATACACCCTCTGAGTGCAAAGGGGGGGAAAAGAAGGACATTGTGTAGTGTTTGCACAGGCTGGCATACTTCCACTGACTGAATAGATCTAAGATCACGCATCAACTGATACTGACGTTGTGCTTTGGGCTGCTTTTTTCTTTTTACCGCAGAAACTGAGCAGCAAGAAATCTGTGCGACTGGAACAAGCACACACTTTATTGGGGCCCAAAAAAATTGTTGTGTAAACATTATGCAATGACCTACGAATACTGTACCGCTTGGAAATGAGCAGGGGGGGGAGTCTTGTGCAACAGAGAGAACATTGAACGCAACCTACTTCCTCCTCGAAGTCCTGTAGACGTCGTGTACAGTGGTGCCACTGAGCAAAATGTATTTCTATAGAGACACATTTGATAAAAAAAAAAACTGCAACAGGCCTATGCGATGTGAATTCGGGTTTTCTTGCATCTGCATATGGAAAGTTTGAATTTCACACTCTGGGGCGTGTGGAAGGTTTAGACTCAGGTCGTTTACCTTGGGGTCCGCCTCGTAGTAAAACTGCTGCGTCCTGATCCATCGCCCCACCAGGTGGTCCCTGACGGTGTGCGCCAGGGCGAAGTAGTAATCCCGGGGGTTGGCGATGTTCCTGTCCTTCACCAGGGTGAAGTGCAGGTGTCGATTGAAGCCCTTCTTCAGCTCCGCCACGTTCTCCACGCCCACGATCCCCCTGATGCTGATCTGCTTGCGCTTCTCCTGGTCGGTGAGAGGAGTCGCCATGCTCGGGCCGAGGAGGAGGACGAGGATGAGGAGGATGAGGAAGAGGAAGAGGAGAAGACCCGGCTGGGAGTGAGGTCGACAAGGAAGCGTGGTGGCACTTTGACATGCAGCAGTCTCCGCCTGGCACCGCCTGTCATTGGTGCGCGCAGGGGGGCGGGCGCGGCCCCTGTCCGGCCCCTGCAGGAGGCGCGCGGCCGGGCCACAGGTGGAGGCGGGAGTGCGCACAGGTACAGGTGAGCCACAGCAGCCACCGACTAGAAGGATTTTTTTTTGTTTTTTAATTATTATTCATTTTTGTGCTACAACAGATACTTTGTAAGACATTTCTCAGAGCTTTTTTTGACATTGTGAATACGCCCCCACCATTCTATCCCAGCCCATGTCTCCACAGCTACCATAATCATAAATGACAATATGCAATTGTCCAGTCAAAACTTGATTGTGTCAGTATATTCAGGCATATGATAAATCGAGAGGTAACCAGAGAGAGGAAAAAATAAATAAAAATACATGTAAAGAAAAAAAGAAAGAAACAAAACAAACAGAGACTTTTTTTTTTTTAAATAAAAAAAAACAGACCCGAAGTTTGAATCCTGAAGTCGTGTCATGAAGGACAGGACACAGGTTTCAGGAAGTGAAGTGAAGTCGTGTAACCATAGTTACTGTACACATTATATTGTTGCGTGATTTTTGTGTTGCTTATTCAGCTGTAAAATTATATATTTCAATAATCCCACATCATTATTACGGTCTTGCACAAATAAGTTTACTGGTCAGTACAGTGATTATTTAATTTCCACTTTGACTTAATTATTTTATTTATGTATTCACAGAGTGACATCTGAGTTGACATTTCAGCTCCACTTGCCTAAGAGTGAATGTTCCTACCTGTCTTTATTTTTAGGTGGAACCAACAGAGTATAGTTGTGAGAAGAAGAAGAAGAGAGAGAGAAAAGATGGACATTTATTCTTATGAACTACTTTAGTATTCTCCGTTTTCTGTTGTATACCGGTCTATCAATTCCCTGATGGATTAATGTCTTATGGTTTCGACAAAGGTTTTTTCTCTCTGATGTACACCTGCTGGAAAAAATTAAGAATAATAATTATTATTATTATTATCAATCAAGACAGAAACTACGCATGAATCGCTTCTAAAACAATCCTGGCAGTGTCATGGAGTGACCGAGTCCAGAAGTCAGCACAGTTGAGAAATTGAACTTAGACTGGACTTGAAAGAGACTTTCACGGTTCATGGTCCAGATAACGTATCCACACAGGCTCCGTGCCGTAATCGTTGACTAAGTTGCAGCTACTAAAAACAAACATGGATCATTTTTTTAGCGAACACTTTATGCCTTTATTAGATTAGTTATGGTGTAAAGATGACAAGAGGTGAAGGAGAGAGATGTTGAAAAGAAAGGTCCAAAACATCCAAGGGAAACCAGAATAAGACCAAAAAGAAAACATTCCAGGCAACATGAGACCTTGTTGACATCTATTTATTTGAATATTCACACATACAGAAAACACAGAGCCTCGTATTATACTTCAAATCATAGTAATAGCAGAAATATGGCCATGATAGACATATAATCATAACAATCATAGTAATCATACCTTCTTAAAATGATAGTAGTAACAATGTTAATTTCATATTCATAAAAATTCTCCATAGACATTTTTTTTTCTCCAGTTTCACTGTAACTAATAATATTGAGTGATGACATTCCACCTCAGGTCAAACAGGGCAAAATGAATAACTTTGGGGTTGACATGAGGTTATAATGCAGGTAACACACACACACGCACAGACTCAGTCACACACACACACCCACACACACACACGTATGTACATTTGGAGATATAACACCCAGTGTCGCCCAGCGACTGTGTGCACGTTTTTTTTCCAATAATTCATAAAAATTTGACGAGGCTGTGTGATAGACTTCAAATCCCCCCCCCCCCCCCCCCCCCCCCGGGTCTATTTTGATATCATTAAAGTGTGTTTGGCTGGTTTTAGAAATAATAACTGTTACAATCACACCACTGTTTTAAGGTCAGCACCCTCGTGTGTTCAGCACAGAAACACACATGGTTGTCATTGCGTGATCAAACAAGTTCCTCACCCTACGTTCAAGTGTGTCTGTGTGAACCTTTAATAAACTGTTCTACTGGATTAAGTGCATTTTTGTTTATTTGTCCTGGGATCCGAGGCTCATGTAATGCCGTGACATAACGCCGTCTGTGTAGGAGTCAACGGAGGCTCTCGCTGCTCAGTGACCCAACACCTGAGTGAGCCGCTTGCAGTATAATTATGGCCTTTCCTCGAAATAGCAGCCCATCAAATGTTGCAAGCTCTGAATTCAGCCTCGCCGCGCGAAAGGCTGCGCGTGGCGAGCACACATGCAAATGTCACCAAGTTTGCCGTGCGCAGCCATTTTACCAGTGATGTCATTGTAGATCAGGGGAAGAGATAACAAAAAAAATAATCATTAGAGAATTTAAAAAGTTTATAAAACACACCTTGCCATCCCTGACTGCAATGTTCCCCCTTCAATACTGTTGGTTTTTTATATTTCCGTAGCAAACGTGTTGAACTTTTGCCCTTTTATGATAGAAAAAATATGCGGCAGCGGGTGAAGTCAGGCATCACAGATGTAAAAAGGTCGACTCTGCCGAAGCGACGCATCTAGTCTGTAGCAAAGATCCATAAATATTTGGGGTATTGAAGGAGGGAGGAAAGGCACACTCATGAAGCTCAAACATGATAGCACCTTATAATAAATGCTATGTGTACTGTATGTATATCAGGGCTGCGATACTCGAGAGAAACCTTTTTTGAATGCGTCTTTAAACAGGCAACAGTTTCCTCAAACTGAACCATCACATTTGAACTTAACTTACAGTAAGGGAAGTCTTTTTTTTGTTTGCCATGCAAGCTGTGTGGCTCTAAGGATAGCAGCATCGGTTGGTTGGCCCACCATTTCTGGTCCAGACTTATCTCAAAACATTGGTTGCTGACAAATTTTGGACGGTCCTTAGACTAAGAAATCTATTGACTTAAATGTTGGGTGTTTTTCATGGACATTGAATCATGAAAACATGAGTCCCTAATGACTTTTGCTTGGTCCTCGACATTTGTCTGGCGCCACCTGCAGGTCAGAGTCGTGTTGACATATATCCGTCAGGTGGATCAGACATTCATGGCCCCCAGAGGATGAATCCTAATGACTTTGGCGATCCTCTGGCTTTTCCTACAGAGCCACGATGAGATTACGTTTGTGCTCGAGTGAAATATCTGGGGAAAGAATATTGGATGGACAGCTATTGGATGAAATTTGGCACACACATTTACGTCCACCTACGTCCCAAATCTTCAGTGCCATCAAAAGTCACTTTGGTTTATGACTTAATCTCACATTGTTGCCACTCGAGGAGGCTTTTGCCCAAATGTGATGCATCAAAAAAAAAAAGGTCGCCCAACAGCATCATCACCGTTCCTGTTGTCACGGTAACCCCGAGAAGCCTCTTTCAGGTTCAGAACGACTTCCTAAACTACATGTTTAAAGCGACAAAAAAGGTTCAGTTACTCTCTGCAATAACTATAGACATCAAATAAAGTAAACACTCATGAATTCTCATCGGGAAAAACTTTGAACATCAATAACTTATTGAGCTGTACACCTCTCTCTGCGATATATCGTTTCAATATCAATATCGACATTATAAAACTACCAGGATTCAGTCACCAACGGTAAAAAAAGAAAAGAAGAAAAAAGGAACAAAACAAGCTGCTGTAGCACCTCATTCGAGCAGCTTCACAGTCATCATCTTAAAATCACCTCAACGCACACAATGACCTGCTTTTATGATACATTAAACTGAAAAAAAAATCACCCCCTCCCGTCTTGTTTCCGAGAGCTGCACTGCAGAGAAAAGGCTGCGCGAAAGGCTTCGCTTCCAGTATAATTCTATACACCGATGCAATTGTTTCAAATTTTTTATACAGACGATACAGAAGTTTCACATGAGCTAAGCCACTAAAAAAAAAAATAAAAGCGCCTCATTTACACGGACGAGGGTATACGACGGCGACGCGGCTTACAGTCGGCCTATCGCTCCCGTCCAGGTTTCATTGCTGCTGCTGAAATGTCTCAACCCATCCACCCAGACCTCACACACACACACACACACACACACACACACACACACACACACACACACAAAAGGTGACCCATCATGCTCCCCCCGGCGTTCCGATTTGGTGGCGGCGAGCGACGGCAGGAGAAGATTCGTGTGAAATCATGTGCTTGTGCTTTGAAAAAAGGAACGAGTAAATATTCCGACGCTGCAAGTTCCGTGGTTTGACGACGGGGGGGGGGGGGGGGGGGGGGCTTTCTCATTTACCGAAAAAATACAAACAAACAGCCTCCTCCCCTTTAAAGGGATTGCTCAACGGTTTTGGGGAAACATTCGCTTCGGCCGACGCCACTGTAAAAAATAAATGTGACGCCGCAGTGGGCGGTGAGTTAGCGTAGCTTAGCATAAATTTCCGACTACTTTTTTGTGGCCAAGTCCAAAGCCAAAAGCCGCCTACACCTGCACCTGACACATAATGCTTCAACAAGAGATCTTTAGACGTAGAGGAATTTCTCGACTTTGGGCAGAGGCCTACTGGTTCAAGTCTTTATGCTGAGCTAAGCTTATCTGGCTGCTGGCTGCAGGTACGTATTTGCTAGACAGGTGTACTGTAACTGGTCATCTAACTCTCAGGGGGAGAGCCAATAAGCATTTTTTTCCCCCCCACCAAAATTGTCAAATTACTCTTTTAAGGACATATTATTTTGGATGTACATATATTTGTAACATTCCAGATCCTCGAGAGCTTAAGATCCAAATTATTTTTCAACAGGATTTCACCTTCCTCAACTTAAACCTGTATCAGGTCCAAATTCACGGTGCAGGTGGCGAAGCGCCGTCCGGTATTTTGACAGTGTTCCGCGGATGTTCCACTCGTCCAAGGTCTCGGCATGTTAAAGGCATGGCTCAGTGCTGGATGGGGCCTGTTACGGAGGGGTCACGGGGTCAGTCGGTCGGGGGGGGGGGGGGGGGGGGGGGGGGGGGGGCGAGAGCGGAGGAGGAGGGTGCAGGGATCATAGTTATTGACTGGCGGGATGAACCCTTGGGCAAAAGCTAGGGGGAGGTTTTCCCCCCCTTGGCGGTGAGCCTTTTAGCACACAGAGCCAGTGGGATCTGCCTCGCCAGGGGTGTAGAAATCCGGGATGGGTAGACCAGTGTGCAGCGTGATCTGCAGAAAAATGCATTTACGTTCAAATATATGGATTTAATAAACTATGGCAAAAAAACCAACAACCCAAGTTTGATTTCTTTTTCTGCCTGCAGGGGGAGCCGTTGAACCGTTTCCTCGGTGTCTCTCGGAGGCGGTTTGCTTTCATCACCCAGAAACACGCTGCTTAATTCAAGAAAACTGCCCGAGAGCAAGGAGGAAATCAAAGCTGCTAACCGTTGTTAGGTCTTTGAAGCTTCCTCTTTCAAGGCTTAATCCTCTGAGCCCATATTTGTTAAATTTGCAAAAAACATTTTTAATGCATAAAAACTGTACTCGTGCCACTTCATTGATCTATAAGTTAAAAAAAACCCTTCTGTTTTTGCTTGCAGCATCACTCGGTGTGGAGCCAGGGCCTGGCTATAAGACAAGCTGCAGGGGATGTTTGCACGTTGACCATGTCACGATGAATGACTCAGTTACAGTTAGCAAATGAAATTTGTCCGAGGTGATTCAACAGTTACTTTATACGGTTTGCATAAGATCGTACGGTATTGAGAAAAAATCCTGTTGCAAATTGTGTTGCTAAATAACACAGAACACTAAGCTGATGTACTTTGTGCAGACACATTTTTTTCTTTTTCAAATATTTAAGATCAAGGCCCGCGGGTCTAACAAGAAACGATAATGAGGTGCATTATTTGATTATGGCTGTCTTTTAAAAAGAAATCTGTCTCCAACTTTGTGGAAGTGCACTTCTAAATCCACATTCCTTCATAACAGTACATGTTTAAAATGAACCACAGACGTGTTATCACCAGAGTCTGTAGTGCTTATATAAATTAACCATAATTTCAAAATGAACAATATGTTTGTGGCCATAAATTGGACACATCAGCATATCACCAAATACGTCAGGCTGAATTTTGCTTCTGTTCTCTCTCTATTTGTTGATGCCCACAACATGTTGAGTAATTGGTTTGACAATTTCACTATTTCACAATCTATCATCATGTTTGAACAGGCTTATTAAGACTTATGCAGCGGGAACATCTATATCTAATTGGGTTAAATGATTTTTTCAAGTTTTTGAAATAAATTATGTTCACATATATATACAATGTGATTCTGTACCTGGACATTTCGGTTGAGGCTGATCGCCGGGTAATAGACGCCCTCCAGACCTTCGAACGCGACTGGACCCTGCTGCTCATCGTTGATGAGGAAGATGACGATCCTGCGCGCGAAGTCGAGCAGCACTCCTATTGTCGCTCCTTTACCGATGCCACCGTCTGACCTGCGCAGTGCGACAGAATGATCCATTCTTGTTTTTTAAAAACAAAACATGCATTAGTGCATTAGAAAAAAACAAAAAAAACAAACACTCAGGGGCACACACCTCACTTTGTGCCCTTACCTGTTGGTGTGCGAGTTGTTGTGCATGAACCAGGAGCGGTTGTTGTCCACGTACATGGCCCAGGCCTTGTCGTCCTTCCCCAGCATCGCATCCTTCAAGACGTCGCCCCGGGCGATGCCGAAGGCCGGGTCCGGGTGGTTGTCGTAGCGATCGATGGTCATCTCCCAGTAATGCACGCCGCGGGAGAAGGCGGAGTTGCCCATGACCACCCTGTCGTCGTAGCTGTTGCACGTCACCGTCAGGTTGTCGTTGGACAGGATGATGTCCGGGTGGGCGGAGGCCGAGTCAAAGGTGAACCAGGCGACTGTGCAGGAGAACAGTTGCACACGCGGCTGCTTAGCGTCAACGAAATCTCTGAGGCAATGACCACAAAGCATGTTGAACAGACTTTTACGATGGTGACATGGATCTAGAAGTTGGAGGTCGGATGAGGGGACGTTACACTGTAAAAGTATCTAAATGAAAGGAATAACATATATGAAAGAGGATGAGAATTTTTACTATCACTACAATGATGACGAGATTAATAATCCTTAGCATCACACGATATAATTTAACGTATATCTTAATCCTAATAATCTTGTCTTAATATTATTATTGATATCTTTATGTCACACCTGTGTCAGACAGGCTGCAAACAATAGCTGGCGTTTATTGTCACCTGCTTGCAACAACAGATGGGTGGTAATCGGAACAACACACGATACTGACATTGAATTTGAATTCTATTTCAAAGCTGCACTGATCAATAGTGATTTAAAAGATGATATTTAGAATAAGTCAAATGTCTTTGTGTCAAAAAGTGTCACTCATAGGTATCATAACAAAGTCAGCTCTCGACTGCGCAGTTTCCCCTCTGCTCTACGGAGCATTGTTTAACTTCCTCTCAAACTTTCCTCTCGCTGCTCTGGCGGGACTGATTTTCCACCGCTGCAGGCGGCTGTTTTCAGAGAAAACGTCCCGATAAACACGTTGTACATTAAATGCCCGGCACCAAATGTCAAACAGACATCACCAGTGAACAGTGAACACTGGGGAGAAATTTAGCAGCTAAAGAGACAGATATGTTTCTCTTGGTTGCTGGTGGAGACCAAAACAAGAGTTTAAAAGAGAGCCAGTTTCGAACTTAGAGTTGCCAGGTAGCCAGAAACACGACTGCAGATTCATAATAATGTTCCAATTGCAATGTCAATTTTAAGAAGACAGTAGGTCAATGTTGCACTGCCTCAAAGTTACGAGGTATGATTTTGGTATGAATCTCAAAATCTCAGCAAATGAAACCAAAACTACCGAACCTGGAAAATTTGCTTTAATGTAATTTACGTGAGCTGTTCCTTTAACCTTCTGTTGCAGTACGTTGCACTCCAAGCGGGTAAATCGAAACGCTAACAATCATTTTGCAAACTGTTCGACTCTGTAAATATAGCACCGCGGCTCTTTACTCTATACAGAGAAATGTGGGAGTTTAGCAGGCGGGCGCTTTGCACTTTGCACGGGCTCCACTTGGACCTGCCTGTCCACAGCTTTCACCGATGTCACAATGTGCAGCGACGTTTCATTACAAAGCTTTATTTCCCACAGGAAATAAAACAAAGAACCTTTATTAGTGGGCCCCGTATTGGACATGTAATAAGGGCAGCCCGCGGAGCAGCAAACCGCCCGCCTGCTGGTTCGAGAGTGAGGACTGCACTGATGGAACGGGCAATAGCCGGGAGGGGATTGGAGAGGAAACAGGGAACCAATGAGAGCCGTCCATACCTGCGCCTATAGACTGAATATCACATGGAGGGAGTCCAGCTGAAATGTGACATGGCAGGGGAAGAAGGAGAAGAAGAGGGGGGAGGGAGAAAGAGAAAAGAGGGGGGGGGGGGGAGCGAAGCGAAGCGTTGAAGCAGACAGTGGAGAGGGATCAGGAGGGGTGGCAGAGAGGGTAGAGAGCAGGTAGAGAGGGAAGCTGGTTTAACTCAGTGGACAAACAGAAAAGAACAGAGGAAAGAGGAAATCCCCTAAAACTACAAAACAAGAGAAACTTGAAACAAACCAAGGAAAGACTTGATAAAGAGAACAGCAGGAAATCAAAGGGAAAGACCGTTCCGGTCGATGGACCTTTCCCTCTTTTCCAATCGGGAAATAAAACCGACTGGTCGGGGTGAACAGTGTCTCCGTCAGGTAGGGGAGGCTGTCTGGGCCTTCCAGGCCGGCCGACGGATGACAAGCTTCCCCCGTCTATGCAGAGCAGCATTAGACTAATGAGAGAGCAAGCACACGGGCGGATTATAGGCGAACCTGCTGTTCCCGGACGTCCCCTGGTTCAGGAGTGCAAACAACACAGAAGTTGCACCATTGTCGCTGCTTTGGGCTCAAAACCTTGCAGATAATTTGGAAGCCTTTTACTGCTATTATCTTTTGCGCGACAGGACGAATAAGTGTGATGGGCCACGGCGTCCTTTGCAAAACCCCTTTGAAACACATTATTTAGAAAAAAAATCAATCTGAATGCATCATTTTTGAATCGGAAATCTTTCAATCTGAAGCTCTTAATTTTTTTTAAGCAGTCGACTTCCAGAATAGGCGAGGATTTAATCTGGCAGCGACAATTTATTATTCTTAAAATCTTATCAGGATTTCTTTTTTTAATCTCTAATGTTAAAATGAATGTGTGGCTCCCGAAAGAGGAAGGGGAACGAGCCCGGACTCTAGTCTGTGAGGTTCATCACGGCATTAAAATCCAACATCATATCAACAGAAACGTGTCATGCGAGCGGCGTTTTCAATCTGCCTTCGACGAAAAAAAGTGTTAAACCCGCCTGGGAAACGACGCATTGGGCAAACGTGTGGCAGGTACGTAGCTCAACAGTGAGTGACGAGCATCGTAACAGCATCTAAGCTTCTCCTTCTCTCTTTTTTTGGATTACACAACTGTCTATGTTTTGTTTGTACTGTACACTGGATGTTTAGGGGTCAGTCCAAGGTTCACGGGGTCATACTCTATGTTTACCAGTTCTATAGCACATAACGGGAACCTGAAAGAAGACGTTACATTTTGGGTTAAAGGGGTTTTTACGGTTCCCCTGGTGCTCTCAATATAATTGGGCCTATGAATGAAAGAGCATATAGGACCGGCGGGAACATGGGAACCAGGGATCACAGACATTCTCCTACCCTGTAGCCTACCATGAAATTTGATGCATTCATGTTGAGTGATTAATTCGTTTTTTCATCTAGCGTCTCCATCAGCTATTGGAATAATGTTTCTTCTGTTCGACGGCAAACATTTGCGGCTGGTTGGTGGGTCCAGCTGAATTCCGTCTTAATGTGCATGAACAACTTTATCGCCAATACTCCATCAAGGATCCAATGAATAAATGGATGAATTGTAGTATTTTTCTGTACACATGGGCTCAAATAAGCTCAACGTACTCTCGGACGTCTGCATGATCAGCGTCTTGCTGTACTGTCCCACTCCGCTGGCGTTGAAGGCCTTCACTCTGGACTTGTACGTGCTGTTGAAGTGCAGCCCGTCCACGGTGCAGATGGTCTCCGTCCCCACGTACACTTCCTGCAAAAGACACAGCGCTTCCTGTTAAACCGGCGGATACGTACAAGTGCGTCATGATGACACGGAACAGACAAAGAGGTGCTGCGTTCGTGGACCCGGGGGGCGGGCAGGCTCCGCGGAAATTCAAGAGGAACGTGCACCCGGCTGGACTTGTCAGTGAGTGTAGCAAATGTGAGCGTGAGTTGGTACAACTCGGCGTGGGCGAGGCAGCCCACACCGGGGTATAAATAGACATGGGGACACAACTCGGCGTGGCACTGCGTTGGCGAAGCCCCGGTGAGTCAGAGAGGAGAGGAGACGGAGAGAAAAAACTTCCCCTCAAGATCCGCAGCCGCTCGGCAAAGAACGGCCTCGGCCGCAGGTATATGCCAAGACGATGGCGGGTCAGGTTTTAAAAGACGTGCACACAGACGGGAGATGCAGATTGTAAAAGGCAACAACAAAACAATTTGGACTTTAAACCTGCTATTGAAACACAATCACAATAAACATAACGTCATATAAAGTTCCAAAACGAGCTCGCTTAAGACGTTTTACGCCGTTCCTGTGGCGAAACCCTCCCGCAGGCTGCGACAATATGCGTCCGCGGCCGCGACACAACTCGGCATCGACCGCCCACCACTCAGCAGTGAGCGGATTCGCTCGGCGCAACTGTCGGCAGCCCGGGCGTAAGCGATCACCCTTCGCGTGCAACAGTTGTGATCAAGGCCGCGCGACGGGGGCTCGGACGGACGTTTTTCGCAGCGCAGCGGAATGGACTTTCCTAAGGGCGTGATCGAGATCGCAGCCCCGGGTGGATTTAGCGACCGGCTGTACTGCCCGACTGCTTTTCCTAAATTAAAACACAGGATGCCTTTGACAAACAGCTGCTGGAGCCTTCGCATTGCACAGGGTACGCAGGGTTGATAGCTGATGCTCCGCGTCTAGAGGAGCAACTGCAGGCACATTGCTGCCTCTTCACAAACCGCCAGAGTCGACGGGGTCATCTATTTACGGCTGACGGAAAGTGTGAGAGGCATAGTTGCTGCTCTTGGGTGTGTGTGTGTGTGTGTGTGTGTGTGTTGGGGGGGTGAAGAGAGAATTAAAAGCATATCAAGCCACTTTAATCATGCTGCACCAGATGTTGGACATGTTTATGGGCATTTTGGGCGTTTGAAGTCATGAAAGGATAGCAGCAATTTGGGAGAAGAGAGAAACTGAAATATGGAGGACGCATTTGAACGAGTGGTCAGCACTTTCGCCTCACAGCAAGAAGGTTCAGGGTTTGAATCCCGGTTCAACCAGGGCCTTTCTGTGTGGAGTTTGCATGTTTCTCCCCGTGTATGCGTGGGTTCTCTCCGGGTTCTCCGGCTTCCTCCCACAGTCCAGAGACATGCAGAACGGGGTTAGGTTCATTGAAGACTCTAAATTGACTGTAGGTGTGAATGTGAGAGTGAATGGTTGTCCGTCTCTGTATGTGGCCCTGTGATAGGCTGGCGACCTGTCCAGGGTGAACCCCATCTCTCGCCCAATGTTAACTTGGATTGGCTCCAGCCCCCCCCCCCCCCCCCCCCCCCCCCCCCCCCCCCCCCCCCCCCCCCCCCCCCCCCCCCCCCCCCCCCCCCCCCCCCCCCCCCCCCCCCCCCCCCCGGAAATTGTCCGTCTCTATATGTCTCTACACATCCTGGAAAATGCGGAACAACAATTTTTGCCTCTCTCCATTTACTCTCCACCACGTTAAGATGCTGCACGGGATCTCCCGGATCGATTGTCGTGAGCGTCAACAGGGCGACCGTGCTGTAAGGGAGGAAGTTATTCTCCACAGGTTTAGAGGTCAGACACAGATATCCTCCGCCATTGTGCTGAGGGAATTGTTCCCCGGAGGTGTGAGTTATCCTCGCAACAAAAGCAGGGGGGCCGGGTGTGTACAGAGAGCCGGGGGAGGGTCTTATGAGGATTGATTACATGGTGGAAGCCATGAACGCTCCTTTGATCCCAGATCACACTTCCTGCGGGATCGTCCCAGTCAACAGCTGCGAGGAAGGGCCCTTTTTTAAAAATGTTTCTTTCTTCCTGATCCTGTGCCATTCAGTGCCTCACCACAGTGCGTCACGTGACCTGCTCTCCTCATATCACTCGGGGCCGTCACAACGTCGACTCTCGAGGGAGTTCCCGCGACAAAGCACTGCTTTCACACACACACACACACACACACACACACACACACACACACACACACACACACACACACACACCCCCTCCCGGAGGAGCTGCTGGTGTCCTCCCTGGCGCCGAGTGAACGGGCCTTTGTCGAGACAGAAGGGGACCAGTGTTCTCGTAAAGGTGAATTATTCACTCACCTTTTTTGTCCGGAAATGTAAATCCAATAAGAGTTCCCATTTAGAAGGGAAAGACGGGAACAAATAAATCCCGGTACACGTAGGGACGAGAGACTACCTGCAGGCGGAAAAAGACCTACCCTGAACGGCCCCCCGTTCCCGTCGTCCAGCTCGAGGATGTAGCCCTCCACGGCGACGGTGGAGAGCGGCGGCTGTTTCCATGACAACGTGGCACTGTTGTTCTGAGTGCAGCATTCCTCCAGCTGGAGCATGGGAGCAGCCGGGACTGAGGAGGGGACGGCGAGGACAGAGGACAGAGCAAAACGCCGGCAGTGTGAGCAAGTACAAAATACTCAAACACAAAAAAAGGTTTCCTACGCAAACACCCCCTGACAGGAGCACGTTCGCCTGCTCACAGAGAATGCTCATAAGAATGCATTCTTATATTTACCAGTGAGATTAACGTTGTGCTTTTGAAGCACGAAGAGGTCGTGCGCAAGAACAAGTTGTTTCTTTTAAACTTTGACTGCAAACCCCGGGGGGGGGGGGGGGCTCGCTGACAGTAGAGGAAGTACATGAGTGTCCATGACGGACTTAAGGGAAGACAGCACATGCAGAAATATCACTTTTTAACAATGCCATTGGTCAATTTGAACAAACATCTTTACGATAAAACAAACGGTCCAGTGCTGCAAACGCTGCAGTAACGAAAGGTCTTGTTCAGACACACACTGTCGCTGTCAAGGGCCTCAAACTTGCCTCCTTGTGTTTGAAGCCCCCCGCCGCCCCCTCCCCTCGCCCAGCTCCCGTATAAAACCCTTCAGGTGTCTCTTCGCTTCTTTACCTTTCATCTGGACAAAGTCCAGCTGGTGGATTGTCTGCAGGAGGGGCCCGCTGTCCAGGGTGAGGTCAAAGTCGCTGGTCATCCTCGGGGTGAGGGTGCCCTTCCCCCACTGGCCCTCTGTCATGTGGACCCTCCGGATCAGAGCGTCGGAGATCTGAGAGGCAGCACGGCACAGACATTGATCCCCACGGATACTCAGCCCCTCGTCTACAAGAAATACTGTCTGCGTGTCTATCCGCTCTCATCATCGCTTAAAAGAGACATTGCTTTTACATTTTAATCAGATTTGATTATATAATTATTGGGGGAAATTGAGAGCGTTTTCACTTTCAATAATTCCAATTAACTGAAGTGATGAGTGAGAGTCAATTTGCCTCAGATGACTTTACAGCACAGGATACAGCACATTCCATCCCTTAAAAACGTATTAAATAAAAGCATGTCAGGGGTCAGCTGAACATGCAAAGATGTGAAACCTGTCAAGCAAATAATTAAAATGATATAAAAAATAATATCTATTTTTCTTTTTTTTTCAAGGATCAAGGAACACTCATTTCCCCCAGATCTAATTCCACACTGCAGGCCTCCCTCCAGGAAATGATGATGGAAAATGTCGGACTCTCCTTATCTCATTGACAGCAACACCCAACCCGCATGTCTCCGATAAATATTTTCACCTCGATGGCTAAGATCTGTTTTTTTGCACCATGCGAAGGAGGCAGATAAAAAGATGAATAATTTAAATCCCATTTTGAAAACGTCTGCTCCGCGCAGCTGACTCTTCATCGGCTCTTCAGCGAGAGCGACGGTCACGTAGACATTGTATTTCGCTGTCGAAGAGGTGGAACGTGTTGGAAATAGAAAAGGGTGAAACTGCCCAGCAAAGTCTATAGCTGCAACTTCACTGAATCTACCAATTCAGTGTTGGTTGCAGTTTGGTTGTACATTTTTCATGTGGATGTAAAGTCGGCGCTATCTAAAGTACCTTGGGTCCGAGTCATATTTTCAGAAAGTAATTTAACGTACCTTAACACCGTCTGCCACTACAAGTGTGGAAAGTGCAGCTCTCCAGGCGCAAAATCCGAGACTAGATAACGTAGTTGTTTTCCATTTTCTCACAATAGATTTAAAGGCTGTAATTTTGTAGCATTTTCTCGTGAGTTCATGGATCAATTCACCCCTTCGCACATCCAAGTCTAGAGCCGCCTCAGCAGGGCTGATCTCTGTTTTTGCTAGAACTGCACACAACCTGCAGGTGCTGCAGCCGTAGTTGAGCTAATCGTTGCTTCATTCTAAGAGGTCCTGGGCGAGAACCGTTTGCAATCCCGCCTCCCTTTATTGGCACATGGAGAAAAAACAAGGGGGGGCCGCAGCTTCCAGTAGAGAAAATGCACTTCACCTGGAGGAAACCACTGGGGTCGTTCTCCTTGATGACCTCCAGGCAGTACTCCATCAGGCCCGTGGTCTGACGCAGCTTCACCGTACAGTGGGAGATCTGATCCCGAACCACCTGGAAGGAAAAGAAGAGAGCGATAGGTGTGGTACAGTAGATAAATGAAGGGATACCACAAGGGGTAGTATGACGCACTAATACAACAACAAACATTTGGTAATTGTATGTCGGTCATCCCCCTTTTTCCTGCACTCACTCTGAAGTGGAACAGGAAATAAATGCAGAAATATTGTAAAATGAAGTGCTGGATTATTGATATTGCAGAGGAGATGGACGAGACTGGAGACGCACAGAAATGTAAAAAGGCAAAATAAGCGGAAGGAGGCGGAACTGAAGGAGAGAGACAATGAAGAGGAGAAGAGACAGAGGGGAAAAACAACGCGATAGTGACGGAGACAAGAAAAAAGGACAAAAGAACGGAGAAACAGAAGATGTTGGAGGAGGACGGAGAACACAGACTAAACAAGGCTGTAAATGGAGGAATCCCAATAATGAGATTACGAGCAGGATCGTCAGGAAGTGATTGATTGAGTCAATTTTCCCTCCTGAGACCCGAGGCACACAGATTTCGAGAGAGAGAGAGGAAGAGGAGGCCGAGGCGAATCTTGTCGCTGACGTTAGCCGAGGGGAAGTGACATTCTGTTTTTCACACGCGGGCCGCGTGAACAGTCGTCAGCGCCGGCCCGTTACATCGGAGGACGACGCTGCTCTATAATTTTCTTCCTGGCCACTTAAGATGCGACATTTCATTCTGAAAGTCAGAAGAAAATCAGTCAGCAGAAGACGCATTTGAAACGAGAAAGAGACAACAGGAAAGTGATTGTTACTGTTTAGCCTGTATTAATTATGATATACGATATGTTCTCGTAACATGATCTGATCTCACGGTGATAACATAAACTCTCCCTGTGGCACATCGTTGTTTGCTTTGGTTTGATACGTGATAGATTGGACTCGGGACATTCCCTCACTCTCAGCGACACTACCGATGTCCACCGAGACCCCCCTCCCCTCATCTCCGCTCCCCTCCCCTCCTCTCCTCTCGCCTCCCCTGCAACAGTGAAATACACCGAGGTGCTGGACCGACGGTTGCTAGGTAACAGAAACTTCGCCGCCGCTATCCGAGGGGCTCCAAGGCTGAACGGAGGAGAGAGGAAAATCCTCTCCGCAGCCGCTCGGAGACTGACAGACTGTACACGAGGAGATGACTCGCTGATGACTGCAGTCGGAGAAGTGATGGACCACCGAGACAAACTGTAAAGACTTGTGTATGATTATAATCAACTGTAATTTTTTATTAATTCTTATAATAATAATAATAATAATAATAATACATTTCATTGATTACACTTTCTCAAACCTATTTGACCAGAGAAATACATATTCACGAATTATCTACAGTCAAAAGTGAAACTTGTATCGTGTGAAGCATTAAGACCTGCACCTACACACAAATACAGTATGATTTGCCCTTTTCTGATCAATCTTTTCTGGACAATTCTATTCCGATACCTGTATTTTTATAAAACCAAAATTCATCTGCACATAGTGGTACAGATTCAGGTTTTTCTTTTTTTTACAACTGCAACCCACCATCCATGTAATTTGACATAATACTATAGCAATATATATTGTTGTTTACAAATCATTCTTGTCTATTAGTTTTCAGCAGTACAATGCATCAGATGGTCAAATCACAAAATGGATGATTCTGTAAATTAGTCATTAGTCATAATGATAAAAAAACATTTTTTGGGGGGACATCATTTTTATCCTGTCACATATAAACATGTTTTAATTTGTCCTAACAACCGGTATTTAAAATATGAGATCAGAAGGAGCTGTTGCCATGACGATGGAGGTATGTGGGGTCACATGGGGGAAGTTATGAAGCTTAAACTATGGACAAATGTGGAAAACATAATCACGGGTTGGATGGCATCGACATTGCTGGAACTTCTGATGACAAGTGTGGAAATGTGAGCGAGCGGCGCTACAGGTGCCGTGACTCTCGGCAGCTGTTTCTACGGGTCGGCTGAAACTGAAGGATGCTAAACGCGACACTTGCAGATGCAGACTTTCTACACATGCTCTTATCTGCTGTGAACACCGGGGAGAGGTGGATTTAAGCAAAGTCTGCAGATAAGTAACTCATGTTTAGGTGCAGTGTGGAATCGCGTCTGTTTTTTGACACCCCCCCCGGTCCCTCCGCCAAAATATCTGTGTGTTTTCCATCCCGCTGAGATGACAAACTGCACGAATGATCGAGTACCTGCAAAGCCCTGGTCCCGGTCTTGCCCGAGCAGCGTGGACTCCAATGAACCGAACGGAAAAAAACGCAGCTTCTCTTTCAAAGGCGCAGACCAGACGCAAAAGAAATTGTGTCTGACAGAAATATATGGGAATTAAATACTAACCGTCAATTTATGTAGACGCAGCTAATCATATCTTTATTACCCCCCCCCCAGGTTTAACCTCTCTTCCCATACAGTCAGAGCAGATCTCTCTCTCCAGCTCCGATGATTCGGTCTATATTCCTCTGGCCGAGGGCCAGACCGTCCCTGCTGTGTCAGGCCCTGGAACATCCACACCCCTGCAGTGGCCTGGCGGGGCTCCAGGAAGGGGTTTGTCACCGCTTGTCACTGTTTAACAATCGGACTCACTCGCCGCTGTCCTCCGCACGCAGCTGGAATCGCAAATCTCTCAATTCACAGGCTAGAGGAAACCCGACTTGAAGGTGCAGGGGAGACTCATTCATCCAGATTGAGCGCAGGAGATGCGGCATTAGCCGGAGGTGGGACGTGACACGAACCCATTAGAGCACGATGCTACTGTTCTCGGCTTGCAGCGAGGAGCAGCTAATATCAAGTGCATTGTGAATAAGCAACAACCTGACAACCTATTGGAAATATTTATAGCTACAATACTGTTTTTTTATTTTTTGGGCCACTAGGGGGCAGTGGAACACTACAAACACAATATTGATATAAAAGTTTCTAGGTGAGTTCATATCGTAGAGTTATTTAGCTTTTAGCAGATTAGTGTTTAGTGGCTTTTTTTTGTTGAGTTTTCGCTCTGGAAACAGCGACTGAAAAACGATGCTGCGAGAGCGATGAGAGTGAACCAAAATGGCAAAGTTGTGTCTCGGAAATAGAAACACGGACAGACGAGACGCTATAGCTCCACAGAGGGCGAGAGGACCTGCAGAGCCGTTGGGTTGGTCACTATGGGCAACACTTTTCACACGGGACAGTCAGTTGATCCATTGTTAATATAAAGACGATGCTTTGAAAGAGATGTGCAACAACGCAGAAAATGGCCACCAGCGCCGAAAACAAGCAAATAAAGCAGGATATTCAAATGGGGGGGGGGGGGGGCCGATAACATACAGTAATACATCAGCTGCACACACTGGTTCTGTGAGCGACTGCAGAACCCGGCTGCCTCTTGGTGAAATAAATCACATCCTTCCATCTTGTTTCTGTTGTAATTATAAGGGCCACTGCGGCACTTTTGGCCTTGCAAGCCTCTGTGGCTGTTCTTGTTGCAGCGGCACAGGCCGGGGCAACAGAGCCATTCCACTTCTCAACAGTCTGACACTAAGGAGGTGCGCGGGGGGATGATTTAGCGACGCGGACAAACGCACAGGAAAGTGGGATACGAAGTTGTGATGCAGAGAAACGAGGGGTTAGATGGGGTGAGCAATGGAGAAGATGTTTGAGGAGCAAAAAGCCTTAAAGGACGATCGAGACATGAGGAGCGATGGAGAGAGAGAGAGACACGAGAGGGGACGAAATACATATTGAGACAAACTACAGGATCAAAGGAAGGCGAATGAAGGGATTCAAAATGCCGTCTACTCCGTCCTGTACATAACAAGCTGCGGTGACGGTCAGAGAAAGTGACAGCTGACACTTGGCTGTCAGCGAGGATCAAGGCGCCCGGCTGCATGACGTACAACGCAGCGTCTTATACGGAGGTCAGCGAAGAGCGAATGCAAACTTCCTGGATGCAAACACGACGGTCACACCAATGGTGGGCAGAGAAGGGTCCAAAATGACATATATACTGTATATAGGGCAACTTTATGAATCGATTGATTTTCCCTTAGGAAAATGAAAGAAAACCCTGCAGATTGCGTTTTTCATGTCGATGCTGCTTGTTTAGTCAAATCCAAGATATTTTTAATGCATTTTTGCTCGATGAGTGATTAGAAGTATTGGAGCAGAAACAATTTGCAGATTAATCAAGTAATCAACAGACGTAATCGGCAAACTGCTTCCGGTCGCTTCTCAAGCAAAGTGGACAAAAAACCCCTTGTCATAGCCTCTCAACTGTGAATACTTTCTGTTAAAATTAAAATAGCTTTAGGTTTTGGCTTGTTCCTCAGACAGAACACACCAGAATATGTCACCTGGCACCCTGGGAAACGGCAATTACAAAATGAGTAATACATATTTAATGAAAATAGTCATTGTGCAGCCCCAAAATGGATGTTCATTAGATTTCTGTTGATCTATCAAGCGTTTCTTCTTTACAAAGAAAGCACGAATGTAATGGGGAATAACACCGATACCGGATTCAGCAGGAGCCTTAATATTTCTCACTGCCACAGATCCCGTCGGAGAATTGCCATTCAGAGTTCATCTCAGAGTTTCCATACAGACCGAACTTTCACGTTGGGAGTGTTGGAAAGCGGAGGGACCCCCCGCGGGAGCTGGGATCCCCTGCAGCAAAAAAAAACACGTAAAACAGGGAGGAAAAAGCAAAGCGCTATTGTAATGAAAAGAAATTTGAAAGAATCACAGCTTCGGTGCGGCTGAAAAAGAGCCGGGCTGGTTGGAAGCATCTGGTGGCAAGGAGACACGGACCCACTTCTTTCCTGATTCACTTTGTGTTTTGCTCTAATCAGCCCTCAGAAGAATCTCTCCTCAGATCACAAGCGCGCCTGCGAGCGCCCAGATGAAATACAGTGAGAGGGACGGATCATGTTTAATACATTCCTCCGCGTTGCATTAAAGGGGGCTGCGCTGAGAGAAGGAATTTATCACGGTCAATGTAATCACACTCACGGCTTGTTAAAGTCACATCTTTGCTTAAGAGTCTGTTTGATTCGCCTGCCTCCCTGCTGCATTCAAGCGCCCGTGGGAAACACTAACACCTGCTGCCAACCGCTGGTTTTAATGCGGTTGCGGGAAAACAAAAGGCGTTCTTCGCTTCGAACTTTTAACAAACAAAGCCTATACAAAACGATCACGGTGACGGATTATAATTCAAACAGGGTTAAGGCCCCTGGAATTGGATTCTCGTATATCTCGCTGTCAGCGAGCGAGAAGGACGGCCGCCCTGAGGGCAGGAAAAACAAACTTCCAGGATAAGATTACGCATGCAATTCTCAGTTATGGGCCTTAAAATATGATCTCGAGTTTGAGTTTACATTCAACCGTTTCGCATATATCACACGTTGGCAGGATTGACTCAAATCTTTCTGTGTGATTGTTGTTGTTTTTTTCCCCACATATATACGATATGAAGTTAAAATAAAATACAGCATGAAAAAAGAGATCTAGTATCAAGCCTCCTCAGAATTATATGTTGCCATTATGGAAAAGGCTTTGAACCAGTATTACCATTAATAACAAAAAAATATACTATACTTATACTATACTAACCCTAACCCAAATATACTAAATATCACACAATACAATACAGTAAACATATTTTATTCATTATTGGTCATAGTTCGTGGTAGATGTAACATTTTGCAGAGACATGCTACTAATGTTTTCCTCCCTTCAGATTTGTAGACACAGATTATTTGATAATAGATGTATAGTCAATTGGCTCCAGCGACCCTCAAAGGAAAAATTGAATAAGTAATGGATGGATGCAAAGTTGAAATAATATCTTACTAACAGTGTCAAGATTAAAGTTCGTTGTCTTTACTCTAATTTAGGGCAGAACATTTGTATACTTGTTTTAGTGAGCACTGACGGAACGGTTTACAGAACATGAACTGTTGAATCAATCACTGAACCGTTAAAACCATTAGGTAAAACATTTTTGGGATGTTTTTTGTTGCTTGGTCACAATTATTTACACCACGTGCGGCGTCACTTCTATGCATTTGGATTCGGCCCTCAGTATTTGTACGATCCATTCATCAAACCGCAGCACACCACTGACTGTGTGTGTGTCTGAGTGAGACCGAGTGAAGGAGCTCAAGTAACTCAGTGTGACAACCCTCCATAAAACAAACTTCCGCCTCTGTCGTCTCTCTGCACAAACACACGGTCGGTCCTCCCGATGTGCGCACACACACACGCGCACACACACACACACATGCACACACACACACACACACAAGCACACACACTCCAAAAAAATTTAAGTGACTCATGTTATGAAGGACTACGTCTCTGCCTCCACAGCTTCAAACAACAAGCCCAATGTGTCCCGGTCACCATGGCGACCAGGAGAGCAGGATGAAGCGTCACAGGAGATGCCAAGTCAGCTTGCAGCAGCAGCAGCAGCAGCAGCCTCTGGTTTTGTGTTCTGGCTCTTTATCATTATTCGGCAGCGCTTTGTGTGACCGCATCAGCAGGATTAAACCGGGGCACTTCGTTAGTTTCTTAATTGGACACCATATAAAATGCCTGGCTGGCGTTTTTTGGTGCATGCTTCTGTTCTGATATGCAAATGTATGCTACATCTGGACAGAAAACAGTATCAACGCAATTGCACCGGGACAGAAACGTGTCCCATTCAATTACGACCTCCTCCACAGAGCCACCTGCTAATGAAGCAGAAACCATCCATGTCGGGGGGGGGGGGGCTCCAGTTACTGCAGTGACTCCCCTTCCTCCGCCCTTTACTCCCGCTGATATGTACCTAAAGTGAGCTTCCATCTCCTCCAGGAGCAAATGAGAAAATAGAAATAATCTAAGATACGTCTTCCATCACAGACTCCACGGAGGCAGTGTTCCCGAGTAAGTGAGCCGCACAGATTCATTCACCAGAGCTCGACACCGAGGACGTAATAGATCCGTCACGGAGGAATGTGTGTTTGCCTTGCGTTACCATTCGGCGAGGGGAACACGTGTCGGAGCTGCCGATCTGTTGGCCGACGGGGCGGATCGGCTCTGCACCGAGCCACATTAGAAGTCCTCCGTCTTGCGGAGGTGCTAACGTGTCTAATGTCGTTCTTCCCCTGAACGAGCACCCATCCGTCACTCAACAGCCATCCTCCGCTAATGGAGCGTATCTTGCATGTCAAGTGCGACTGGAACGTGGCCACCCAATGGCAAACTCTGCATCTTTGCAGCACAGCGGCTCCATAAACCTCCAACCTGCGCCACCGGCGGCCATAGCTGTGCTTCCCTGTGGGTGGTTCCAGGGCTGACAGGTACAGAACCGACAGCGGCCACACATCTCTCCCTTCCAGAGAATATGCTGAATGTCGGTGAAAGATTAGTGTACATACTTGTTAAGTGTGTGAGTGCGCCCACGTGTGTAAGCGTGTGTGTTTTATGTCAGTGCCGTGCACAGGCCTGCGTTGCTCAAACCACCTACACGTGTTAAAACCTTGATTCTACAGACCGTCCGAGCGTGAAATTGAATGCTGTACGGCTCAAATGCATCTGCCCCTCCTCCTCCTCCTCCTCCTCCTCCTCCTCGCCTGTCGACCCCATCTCTCAGTTATGTCCCTCGTTCAATGTGTTGCAGATGGTCTTGAGAAAAATGCGGCGCTTCGAGTCTCTGAATTTTTTCTATTTTTTTTTTTCTTTCTCTTTTTTCATATTTCTCATGATCGGCAACTGAGAGCAAAATTAAAAAAACTAAGTGTGCTACGTTGATAAATCTAACACCTTAAAAGTGCAACTAGAAAACATTAAAGGCGTGCAACTGTTGTTTTTGCATTTGAGACATTTGAATTACAGATAAAAGAAATTTGCTATAAATATTTTTGAATGTTTATCACTTGCATTTTTGAATGTTTATCACTTGCATTTCGATTATTTTTTCGCTCCTTCCAGACACGAAATCATTTCATGCCTCTACAGTCGGTGGGAGGTTTATTTTCTGAAGCTCGACCTGCAGAGACCTACAGTAAAGCTTGATTGATCCATCAGTCACCGTCATTTACTTGGTGTCAAACACACATTACATTTGTTTAACTACCAAACTACCAAATGATACATGATCGTTGTATTCATCCCTTGCTGTCTAGTTGTGATCTCCCAACAGACCGTGATGTCCGCCCATCGTCCGGCTCACCCACCTTGAGCTTGTGCTCGTGCTCCTTGTTCACTCGAGACAGCAGCTGGGCCTTGCGTCGGTTCAGGGCTTCGATGAGGGCGTCGCACTGGGCCACCAGACACGCCTCGAACTCCACGCCGTTCTCCTGCAGAGGAAGAAAAAGGCACACAGATGCTGGAAAATCGCACCGATGGCAAGGGGCAGGCAGCATCTTGATTGCAGATTGAGAAATACATAAGCACTGTCAACAAAATATACAGTATGCAAAACCAAAAAGGAGACATGTTGTGACTGATGCAGGAGGCCATAGGCATTTTAATTGCAGCGTTAACCCTGAAATACTGAGATATATGCGTAATGTCGCATCATCCATCAGGCGAGGTGGGTGGATGAAACCAACATGAGCCACCAGCACCATGGGAGGACTGATTAATGTTTGTACAATTAGTACAGTTCACTTTCACACATGCCAAACTTCCATGCCTCCTCCTCATGCTTCTCCCTCCCTCCTCGCCACCTCTCCTCTCCTAACTCATCTTCATTGTTTCCCGCCCGCATGTCTCAGGTTCTCCCTCGAGCGTCATCTCTCTGTGTGACGATAATCACAGAAGGAAATTTAATCCCACATCTCCTCCCTCCTCCAGTCAGCCTCGTAAACTGACCGTGGCTTTGTCGCCGTACATCGCGGAAGATTGTGGGCATCGGGATCTATTTTCTCGGTCTACACGAGATACAACAGGACGTGAGTGGAGGAACCGAGATTCTCACTCACTCGCCCGCGCAAACTTTCCAAACGCTGCGAACTGCAGCAGAATAATGGTCCCCAGTTGCTATGGCAATGCATTAGTCGTATTGAAGGTAATTTGTCTTCACTGATTCCATACATGTCGACAGTGACTAATGCACCGGTGGTCGACCGATGTGTGTTTTTCATATATCTATATATACGTGTGTATATATATATACAGAATATAAATGCATCAATTTCATAATAGGAGAAAATGAGACACAACATTTTTTAACTTAAATGAGCAGTTCTTAAAACGAATGCAATATTCACTCTAACATAGAATTATATTTGAAATGAATTGTTCTATCACTGCTGTCCGCAAAATAGAATACATTAGCCTTCGGCCCTTAATCCAAATCAAAGTCAGAATCTAACAAAACATAAGATGAGCTGTTGAGGTTTCCTGTAAGTGATGTTTTAACTAAATAGTGTCACATAAAGTGCTGTACTGTAGATGGACCATGAACATGGCCCAAGCCAGGGATTATAGAAATGTTTACAGTGACACCTGAAATAATAGGATAAGTCTTCGTGTCTCCGACGGCCACTGCTGTGTCGCACTGCGGTGGTGGACAGAGTCTGGTAACAAAATGCCAAAACAGATCAGCGGGATTTTTACTGGGATTTTAAGCATTTTAAGCAAATTCATTCGTGGCCGGTCGCGATCAACAGTGACGTGTGTTCCTGTGTAGTACCTGGATGTGCTGCACCATGTTTCTCAGCTGGACCAGAAAGTCCTTGGCCTCGGTGGCTCGGTCGGACAGGCCGGTCAGAGCCTGGGACAGTTGACCCTGAGGAGAGCGCAGAGGGGACGTCAAACACACGGCAGCAGCAGATACATGGCTCTGAACGAAAGTATTCAAATAGCAATAATACACTCCATTATACAGACAGACAGACACACAGACAGACACACAGGCAGGCAGACAGACAGATAGACAGACAGACAGACAGACAGACAGACAGACAGACAGACAGACAGACAGACAGACAGACAGACAGACAGACAGACAGACAGACAGACAGACAGACAGACAGACAGACAGACAGATAGATAGATAGATAGATAGATAGATAGATAGATAGACAGACAGACAGACAGATAGATAGATAGATAGATAGATAGATAGACAGACAGACAGACAGACAGACAGACAGACAGACAGACAGACAGACAGACAGACAGACAGATAGATAGATAGATAGATAGACAGACAGATAGATAGATAGATAGACAGATAGATGGATAGATAGATAGACAGATAGATGATAGATAGACAGATAGATAGATAGATAGACAGATAGATGATAGATAGATAGATATATATATAGATAGACAGACAGATAGATAGACTGACAGATAGATAGACAGATATATAGATAGATAGATAGATAGATAGATAGACAGATAGATGGATGGATAGATAGATAGATAGACAGATAAATAGATAGATAGATTTTTAAGCATTTTCTTCTTGCATCACTCTGTCGCCCATTTCCTGTCGTGTCGCTGCAGTGGCAACAAAATTTAAAAGATGCCCAACACATACGTTCTTTATTCATCTATCTATCGCTAAGAAATCCAAAAACCCATTTTGGTGATGTTTGTAACATAACATCAAACCAATGACGGATTCATAATCTCAAAACCCTTGTGCGGGAAAAATGCAGGCGAGATTCTAAGCAAATGTTGTTGATGCAGATTCCCTGTAGTTTCTTGATGATGAGCCACAGCGATACACGTTATCTGGCATCTTCATTGTATGTAGCGGTCACGCTGTCAAAAATCTCCCGACACTGATTTTTGTCCTGGTCAAACGTGGACCTAGTAGCCGGTCTGAAAACAAAGCTGCCTCGCACTGTAGCTGCTGAGAAGCTGACATTTTGAAGTGTCAAAAGTTTTCACCCCCCCGAGACAAAACGCAGCGTCGGCCTCGTTCTCACAAAAAAAACAAGCCGACATTTTCCGGCTCCAACGAAGATGATTCATTTTTGGAATATGGCACTTGACTGTTGCATTTTTTTTTGTTGTTGGCGTATTGCTCCTGGGCTGATGGGAAATGTCGCGCCTGTGATGACACACAGGGGCTTCTGTTTGGACAGTGTGCGGAGAGAGAGAGAGAGAGAGAGAGAGAGAGAGAGAAAGGGCTTTTTTTCATGTATGTGAAGCGGGGGTTGTGTGAACGAGGAGGTGACGGAGCGAGAGGACACGGCCCTGACCCTGTGGGAACCTCCCTCGGTCGAGTGAACCGGACAAGCGTCAACTTCGGGGAGCGCATTGTCTTCTGCCAGGGAAAAGAGGGGAACAGGCTTTTTTCTTTTTTTCTTTTTTTTTTTTATAAAGGAAAAAAAATCACTTCAACTCCGGAAGACAGCAATAAAAAGCGGCAACTAGCTGATACAGTGGAAAAGGAGAAGAAAAATAAAAAAACGCTGTGAAAAGAACTCATCGCACGCAGGACGCGCCTCTGTGTCAACCCAGCTCCTGGAATCTGACTTTGCTTTGGGGCCAACGGGAATCTGTCTGCGGGGGGGGGGGGGGTTGACCCCTGACCCCGGAGTTTGGGAAATCCGATGACAGCTGTCGCTAACATGAGTCGACTGCGCCGAGGGACAGTCGGAGGCCCCGCCCAACAGCTGAGCAAAGACCGAAATGTAAACTTTGTGTGTGTGTGTGTGTGTGTGTGTGTGTGTGTAGGCGGTGAAGAAACTTCCTCTGTGTTAACTTGGGAATCATATTTCAACGCTCCCGAGAGAGATGCACGAAAGAAAACACAAGAAAGTGCATCTTTTTTTTTTTTTTTCCCATGTTAGTTTGATTCACTGTTTGTATTTGAGGCAGGATGCGAAATTTAGTGGTGGCGCTCGTAAATATTTGAATTATGGATAAATAACTGTGTCTCAATTGGCTGTTTTGTCCAGCCAACAGTCCAAAACCAAAAGATATTTTATCTAGAATAATAAAAAAGAAATAAGGCAGATTCTCACATTCAGGAAGCAGGAAGTAGCCAATGTTTGGCAACTAAATCACACAAAAAAAAAGAGTAAAAGATAAACTGATAATCAAAACTCGAGCACGGCTGCTCCTTCTCTGACGTCCCTCTGTCCGATTCAGGGACGGACGGACGTGGGGGGGGGGGGGAAGCTCCCGCTCCTCCTCGCCCCCGTCAAGAGTCAGCGTTCGCTCAGTGACAGTGAGCAGATGAAATCATTAAAAAAAGGAAAAAGCACTTGATTGTCTGGAGGCGTTGTTCCGCCGCGTGCGTTCGAGGGAGCCTGCAGAGCTCGACAAAACCAGGTCAAAACGCGCCCCTGAAAGTATGAAGGCTGTCTTGTTCCGGCACAGCTCGCGGCCACGTCCTGCCAGCGACAGATTTTAAGCAACAGATGGGCCGAGGGGCGCGATGGGACGGGGACCAAAAGCCTTTGCAGTTAGAGATTAGGAATCGGAGGGGCTACGTTGGACTGTTCAATTAGTTTGATTGTCCATTGTGGCTATGGGCTGGCGTGCATGAAGCTGAAGAAGATGGAAGTGGAGAGGGTCCCATTCGAAATCCTTCGCATTTGATTGCGGACGGATGTGCACAGAAGCGTGCTGCTCACTGCCAAGGGAGCAACAGAATTGAAAACTCCAATTCCAAACCAATTTAGGGATGTTTTGCTACTTCCAGCAGTTTACACTGAGAACCCTGAATGTAAAATAAACATACAGTGCTAATTGATGTCGTGCTGAGGTTAACTGAGGTTAAAGCATTCTCCGGGAGAAAAGCTGATCATTCCCGTAGAAGGCACAGAAACATAAGGATCAGCGTTGCTCTTATCTCGCCGAGTCGAGACAAAATATGAAAGCACAGTGTTATAAATTTAAAAAATTTTGTTTTTTTACCCGGTTCTGGCGCTCGAGCTGTTTTTAATAGACGTGAACTCTGGAGAATGTCCGAGGAGATCGTCCCCACGTTGTGGATGTTGCAAATGTGAAAAACGTTGCTAATGTGACCCACGATCCAAAATGGAAGGAAGGAGCTTGGTCCAAACTGTACTGTACGTAGTAGGAACTTTTTAAAAAATATGCAATATAGCAGATAAAAACACCTGTTTATCCTTTTAATTATGCTAATTTGATTTGTCTCCAAACGCTGTATATGGTAAGTATCACAGCCTGGGGCTTTTTTTTTTTTTCTAATGGAACTTGTAACCCCATAAAATAGCAGACGATTAGAGCATCCATCCATCATCCACACCCCTCGTCCTGGAGGGCTTCAGGGGGCTGGAGACAATCCCACGTGACACTGGGCGACAGGCCCACAGGTACACCCTGGACTGACGTGTAGAAAAACAACAACATTCATGTCAACTCCACACAGAAAAGGCCCAGAACCTCCCTGATCGCTCCCTCTTTCACTTTGGAGAGACACGCCCCCCCCCGACCTCGCAGCAAATTATCACTTGTAGGCAACACCATGAGATTTTTCCACCATTTTCCGGGGATGATTGATGAGCACTATTAGCGATAACTTAGCATGCATGATATTTACATCTCATCATACTTGGATTTGCATTTTCATTCCTTGCCACGGGGGAAGGGATTTCAGCGTCGGGGCGTGATTCATGCTCTCGTACATTTACTGTGTCCTCAGAGAGTGTGTGTGTGTGTGTGTGTGGGGGGGGGGGGGCCTTCTTTTTTATGTTCAACAATTCTTCGCTTACATTAATGCAACGCGACTTCAAGCTGGCCCCCCGCGGGGATTAAAATACATCTTGTTCAGGGACAGTCGGAAGAAAAAAAAGCCTCCCGCAATGTTGGGGCAGGGGAGAGGATGCTGGAGTGCTTGGACTGAGCTTCGGGGGGTTTGTTTCAGTGGTGGTGGGATGTCCCCGCTATTTCGGATCACTAATCAGCTCGGTAATTAAGACGAGTGTGAACAAGTGCGTGAAATGAATAATTCACCGGCAGCTCCAGGGCCACGCTACATGTTTCCTCCGTGCGCCCGATCGAAACCGTCCAATCTGTCACAGGGGAGCGCGGATGTCAGAGACGCGTCAGAGCCAATTTGGATTAAAGCCCCTCCCCCCCACCACCCCTCTAGGAAGTGGGAAGTGCAAGGACAGGAGGAGGTAGGTGTAATGTCACCGCTAAGCCCCCTAAAGCCCAGCAAAGTAAAGGCTAATTATAAGACACGCACATATATCCGCAAAATGTTCCATCACTTCCCTGCGAGTTCCCATAACCTACTTTCATAAAGAGACCGCTCGTTCGTTGAGTGCCCTGCGCTTTTCGTGGGGTAAATACTGCACTTTCTCCGGTCTTTCTTTAAACAGTCTCTTTAGGCCCATTTAATCCTGCGTGTAATTCACGGCCCTTCGGTTACGCGCTGCACAGAGACGTGAGCTGCAGGTCGACCTCCGGCGAGAGGGAGAACACAAAAACAAATATTAAAACACACCAAATCCCTGCGATGAACCAAATTGAAATTGTAATTTAAGCACAGCTTGATTACTGATTGTGTGTGTCCCCCCCGGGCATCAGTATCCAGAGACGCCGACATGAAAGGTTGGGCTCGTTCACATGAGCCGCCGCAGCCCTCCGAGAGAAATCCATTCTGAATTATTAAGCGGGCGACTCGATGATATTTACCATCTTGGGGAAACTTTTGTGTAGTTGAGAACAAATGAAGCTCTATGACATCTTCCAACGCAGCTGGAACAGTTGAGACTCGGCCAGATTGTGATACTTCCTCCAGCAGAACCTAAGTGGCCGGTGCATTATTCATGGCTTATATATCTGCCGCCATCAATAATACAGGAGAAGTCATTAACTATCCACACACAGACAAAGTGGAGAAACCGGCGATAGTAACAGTGGAGGGCTTCGGAAAGTTGTCACAGTTTCTTCTCGTGAGGACAAAAAAACGGGTCCTTCTTTGACGGACACGTGGGCCAGCGCAGCGGGAAATGGGGCAGAAGTGACCTATTCTTATCCGCGCCGGATTCATCCGGCGAGGGGGCGGCACATGATCAAGTTGCCTATACCTGTTTATTTTGACTGCGTGAAATAAATGACACCTTGGTTCAGGAACAGACGGGTAAAGGGAGACGGGGAGCGTCGCACTGCTACACGAGGCAGTGGTCTCAATACGCCAAATCGGGTCAGTCGGTATCTTCTTCTCAGACGTAGGGTTTGTGCACGTGGTTCTTTGGGTTTAATATCCCATCGTCACACATTCATTTGCGAAAATTCCCACCGATGCAAATCTTCGTCTTTCTCTTCCTGAACCTTCGTCTCGCACAAGTCCTCCTCAGAGAGACGACGAGACACGACGCCGGGTCGGATGTTCCGCCTGGAAGCAATCGGATGGCGATGTGGGCCAAAAGAATCCTGCGGGTCGGACACAGACTCACGGAGACCCACAGAGGTCGTTGTGTGTGAGGGGGAAGAGCTGAAAGTTTTGTCCTCTTAAGGTCTGTAAGTTGGACTCATTCCAAAATACGCAAAGTTACGAGCAGGCCCGGGGGAAATTAAGATGCATATTGATAACAGCAGCGCGGGGGGGAAAGAAAAACAGGTGCTGCTTTTGTCATAGAAGTACAGAAATTGGACAGATAATGGAGCAGCGGTAAATGGACGGGTGGGGGCAGGCTATGTTTAGCTCATACATGACGCCACTTGCCGTGTGCTCGCGGGGGCTTGTTAGGGGGGAGCTGGTATTGTCATGGCCAGAGGGAGGAACACGAACCTGGGAACAGGCTCGGATTAGCTCGGAGGGCACACTAAGAGGAATGGGGACGGACTGCAGCCAATCAGATCACCACTAGAGCTAAAACTTGATATGCCACCACTTCATCAATGCGAGCAGCCATGCGTGACAAAAGAGTCTGAGCAACGGACAAATGCACAGTATTGAAGAATCAAACTGACGACAGTCACTTCACCAGGAACAATACAGGAAGAAAATCTGAATCTGCATGAATTTACATTTTAATGTTTGGCCGAGATGGTGAGTATGTATGTTTTTTAATTGTCGTTCAAGGGATAATGTAAGGTTTATAGAGCATCAGTGATGTTGCTATGGCTACCAGCAGTCTGGTAAAGGCTGTGATTGACAGTTGAGAGAAACTCCAGAGAAACAATACGGATGCTGCCAGCCAATCACAAACAAGTGTTCTCGGCTTCAATTCTCTCTTAAAAATGGTACATGTTCTTTTCTTTCTCGTTTCCCTTTTCACGCTCTGAAACCCCGGAAAAACACATTTGCCAAAAGATTATTTTCTTTTTTAAATGGAGTTAAATTGTATTAACTCCAATTTGCCAGATTTTTGTGCTCTGCAAATGCAAATGTCTGAGGATAATTGCATCCCTTCAAAGCTTGTGACCTAGAAAAAACAACAATGCTGATGATGATTATGTTGATAATAATAATAATAATGGTGATGATGTTGATAAAAACGGGTTCACTGCAGGCTTTAACCTGAGCTGAGTCCAGTTGTGTCTTTTTAAATCAAACTTTTGTTCTCATTCAATGTGGACCGACCGTACTAGAGCAGCCAGATGTAACGGAGCCTGATCAATTATTCAAATGTTGAAACGCTCCTTGAAAAGTGAGACAACTTGTTTTGGTTTGGACTCATTTCTGTGCAGAAAAGGGGAGGGGAAGAAAAAAAATCTCTCTTTTTTTCTTCTTCCTCAGTCGGAACCACAAAGGAAAATTAGCACAGTGGAATTCTGAAGCATTTATCTCTCTGCAGTTCGTCGCCTGGAGCCAGTTGAAATATTCAGTCGGTTTGGGTTCCCATCCAGACAAGTTATACACAGATATGTCTTCAGTGGATCAGCCAAACTTTTTTTCTGTTTGAAACCCAAGAAACAGGCTGGACGTGAAACTTGATTAATTCACCCATCGATGAAACATCCACCACGTTTCCCTCTCGGCCTTTGTTTAACTTCCTCTCCGTGGGGATTGTGGCTCATTCGGTCACTGTCTTGATCTTTATCTCCCTCTTTTGCACAGATTATCTCTGTACATGGCAGCTCGAGGGGTAAATATCACCACCTGTAAACGCAGCAGCATCAAACTGAACAGCTTCAATGTCCCCCCCCGGGAAATATCCTGTCTCCACAGACCTCTGTCAGGCCTTTGTCCTCAGCCTCGTCCCCTTATCGGCGAATTACAGTCTGCGTCTCGTGAGCGATCGAAACAGCCCGCGCAGAATCACTTAAAGGGAAAATGACATACTAAAAGATTTAGTCCACATTATCACCTCAGGTCTCGGGGCTCATATATCGATTTGTCATTAACGATATAGGACTCGGGCGAGCGCGAACGGGGACACGCTGGAGGACTCTCCCTTCTCACTGAGATGAACCAGTCGAACACAACGCTAATGGCTCAGCGTTTGTGGAGCAGAAGTGGATGACGGTGTCACGATACGTTCAGAATCTAGTCATAGCAGAATTGCAATTTTTTCAGTATTCAGAAATTATTATGAATCGCATATGCAAGTTTGAAAACGTTTTTTTAATATTGTAATGAAGCCATGATGTCATCATGATTTAAACCATATGCTGAGGAATAATTGGTTAAATCAAATTAGCTGTAGATTGTGTCTCTAATCTTATTGGTTCCAAAAGTCAATGCATTACTACACTATATGATGTCATTAACTGACTTCATGGTGACAAAATGATGATGTCATTCCTACCATATGATCATAAATGATCATAAAGAAATCTTTAGGTTGTGTCTATAGTTCTACAGGACGCAGCGATGCCTCGAAACAAGCATTTCGGAACTATGCATGATGTAATTTTGTTTTCGACTTCTTCGTGACATTCATCATCATATGACATCGTATGATGGGAAATCATTTCCTGATCAATAAATGCTTTAAATTGTCTCTGTATCATTTGCAGAGATATTTGGGAAAGTGTGTTTTTTGATCAGACCATATTTTTGCTGACCTTGACCTGGTCCAAACGTTACTCATCTAGTCACCAGCCCACTAAGTTGGACAGAAAAATCCCCTAAGGATTGTTGAGCTATTTTGTCCACAAAGACACAAACAGGGGTAAAAACTACAACAGCCACAGTCCAGAAGACCGGAACTCTAAACCGGTCACATATCAACGCTGAACCAGAACATCAGATGATGAGGAGAGATAGAAATTTAGCTGCACAGCTTAATTTGCTCTAAGATCCAAAAATGGAAGCAGCTACTGTAAAAGAACTCGACCGTCATTGGTCACTGTTGTTGAGCGGTTGCCAATGGCAACTCAGTTGTCGTGCTCAACACCTTTCGGGGTTGAAAGGTTTGTCTATAATAAATAAGTGGCTCCTCTCCGGTGAGGTTCATATCTGCCCCGCTGGTCTGCAGCTGGATGTCACGCAGCAGGACGGCCCGTGGACACAATGGACGCAGACTGACAGTCGGTCTCATTACGGAGACACCCAGCAGGGAGGAGGAGGAGGATCCTCCCGCCCCGGTGTCTGACTTCTCCTCTTGCTCCCACTGGCCTCGTGCACAAATCAAACCGACCCCTGCCGACAACATCGACCCTCAAGATCGAGACGAGTCTTTTAATATTCGTCCTTGTGCAGTACCTGCTCTCCGTCTGTCCTCATTAGCTCGGGGGGGGGGGGGGGTTCGGGGGCATCTTGGATGAAAGGCTTCCGGAGAACCTGTCTGTGTTAACTTCAGAGGCAGGGCGTGCGAGGACGTCTACCAGGCTCAGGATGAAACGCATGCGCGACACTAAAAAGGTAGCGAATGGGAAAAAAATCCTCGTGAATTCATCAAACATCACGTCGACAAGCGTTTTCCGCAGAGCTCGGAGGGAAACATTGAGTTAAAATCTCCTCTGCCGCCTCTGATTTATCTCTCCTCTCGTGGCGAAGAGGGCAAATGACTAATTTTCTGCCACAATCTGCGACTTATTCCTTTGCACACCCACACACACACACACACACACACACCCAACCACACACACACACACACCCTCTTGACTATAAGCTTCCATTTCATTAATCACCTTTTAATTGCCACTCAACATGCTGAGGTGACAGAGCGTGACCCAGATTGCGTTTAGGGTCCTTGTGCGACACACAAGACGATGGCCCTTGACTCTCCCTCTCTGATGTGACTCGCCGAGATTAACGCAGACAAGTTCGGTGGACACGCAAAAACCCTCCGACACAAATCTGCTGGGGGCAGACAAGAGCCGATCGGGGTCACTTACATTTCTGCTCATCTTCTGTAACTGAAATTGACTCGAGACGTGAAATTGATTAGCATCTTGGCTTAGATACAGTCACGTGACCCCCCCCCCCCCAAAAGAAGGGAGGAGGGTTGGAGATTTAAAAACGTTTTTTAGATGAGAGCAGCAGAAAGGTCAAAGAAAAAGATGCACGAGCAAAGAGAGGAATCATGAAGAGTGGGTGTAATGATCTGAAGCAGCGTTTGTGTCAGAACACACACACACACACACACACACACACACACATGTGGTGTGAGGGAGGGGACGGCTGACACGCATCTGGGATGGATTCCTCGTGGGGTCCAGTATCTAAGAGACCTCTGCTGCTCTGCACAACATCAAGAGGGAGTTGGTTGCCATGGCGGCAGGTGGTTCAACTCTTTCTCCATAAAAGAGAGAGAAATGTTTCACAATGACAGAGAGAGAGAGAGAGAGAGAGAGAGAGAGAGAGCGTTGGTTTGTGCCAGTGTGCCAACAGATAACAGCGATGATGGCGCAGATTTTAAAAAATCCCAGACGGAAAACAGACAAGATCTTAGGAAATGATAGAAGTAGAGAAGAGTTTTCTGCTTCAGTTTATATCCAGTGCTGAAATGTAAAAGCTACAGGTGTAGGTTTAAGGTATGTCACGGAGAAACGAGGGTTCCAGTGCCCATGACTTCCTGCATCAACGTCAGACAGAAACAAATAATGCAGCAGCAGCTCAGGCACAAACACTCAAAGCCAAACTTTAAAGCAAGCACAATCCAACATTTTATATCTATAATGTGGTGCTTTTTCAGCTCAACATTGCCGCTCACAGTAACTTCCAGCAGGGGCAGGATGCTGTTATAAATATATCTGAAAAATGTGAAGCATCCCGACCTTTTGGCCCAAAGGAAATACCACGGTCCTTGTTTCTCCGTTTTGTCTAGTCATGTTGCACCAATTTCAATTTTTGTTTTTCATCTTTCTACTGCAGAAATGGTCACGTTGTGTCAAAAGGCCAATCTCCCAGCAGTGAATTATTCATTTCAAAATTGGAGCAGTGACCAATCAGATTTCGGAGGAAGACATCGCCACAACTTTGTCTATACCTCCTTGAGTTTTCTACACTGGGACCATTTCGTCAAAGGACCAATGGATGCATTCGGTAAATCTGCAGGATATGGAACACGCTCTCATTTTGTCCCTGGTGAGCAATGTGAGGAAAAACCCCGAAGCCTCAAAAGATGCCCCATCCTCGATCCTGCCAGCTCCGAGCTCTCGGCCATCTGTCACGGTTCTGTGGGCGGCAGCTTCAGATGAGGGGGTCAGGAATAAGCAGGTGCCACAATGGAGGCCAAAAATGAGGCCGGATAGGGGCTCCAATATCCCTGGTACCAATGACTGATCTCTAAAAATACTGCCTCTCTTTTTTTCAATTTTAGATCCAAGAAGGTAGAAGCAGAGAAAAGGTCATCAACTTTTCAAGTGACGGCAATTTGATGTGAGTGACACGTTCAACCCCCCTCTGATTTTCCCATCAATTTCACAATTGCCTCTGTAGATGTGAGGCGGCACACTATCACGCCGTCATCTCGAGGAGATGATTGGACAGGAGGTCTGTTACAGGTCCTGTAAGATACTCTGGAGTGAGTGTGTGTGTGTGTGTGTGTGTGTGTGTGTAGGTGTGTATTCACCTTTTTTGGTTTTCTCGTGGAAACCAGGAGACACCATATCTACTCCCCCGTGTGTGTGTGTGTGTGTGTGTGTGTGTGTGTGTGTGTGTGTGTGTGTGTGTGGGTGTGTGCATGAGTGTCAGTACTGAAGAGCGTCTATATCCAGCTCTCCATCCTCCCTCTTCCCTGGAAGCTGGACTGTGGAGGTGCAGGCTGCTGGTGCAGAGGCACTGATACAAACCCAGCTCTGCCTTCTGAGGCCTTCCTGCCCACGACAACTCAGATTCAAAAATAGCATCTCCTGGTTCAACACTACGGGCCTGCAACTGTGCTCTCAATGAAGCACATAGCTTCGGCAGCAGGGCCCTGTGTCATTGTCACTGGAGCTGTCGAAGCACAAGGGAATGGTTGCGAGTCCACCAGTGGAGGAGTTTCCCTGTGTGGACACGAATGGTCAAATGATGCCAGAATCTCTGTGCGAACCAGGGTTATCGTTTTCGAAGGGGAAAAAAACAGATGTGATAGGAGCAGTTTCCTGTTGATAAGGAGAAGATTGCTGCTGCTGCTGCTGGTGCTGCTGCTGGTTGTCCACTGGTCGTGAACAGAATTACAAGCAGAGCTGCCTCCTGACAGCTTTGCGCACCTAAAGACAGCGGAGTTGCAGACGTGCACGTTCATCCTCTGCGACTCAGGGGTCTGACTGAAATGTGAGCTGGAGGTTATTATTCTACAGAACCCACCAGGTCACTGTCATGTGCATTACAAGGATTGAAATCCAAGGCAACAACGAAACAACGGCTCCGTGTGTCTGTGCTGTAGCTGACAAGACAGGGGGAAATCTTTTTCAAGGCGTATACTTGTTGCTCAGCTCAGGGGACACACACACACACACACACACACACACACACACACACACAGTGAGAGAGGGAGAGAGAAATAGCGAGAGACGCACTGATTGGAAAACAAATAAAGCATTTTGCGTCCTTAGAATTTTACGCACGTACCTTGTGCAGTTTCCACATTGCGCCCAGAGCTTTGACCTCGTGTGTGCCGTGCTTCCCTTCCTCCAAACACTGGTAGCACACGGGCATCTTACACTGCACACAGTACATGCTCAGGTTCTCCAGCTCGTGCTCTGTGCAGGTGGAGATTTTGCGCGGACTCGTGCGGCGACTTATCCGCCCCTGCGCCGGCGGCACCAGGCGATGCTTGGCGAGGGGACCGCGCGGCGGGTGGCACCGCAGGCGGCACGGGTCGCAGTAGAAGACGTCGCACTGCTCGCACATCGCCGTGGCCTCCTTCGGACTCTTCTCGCAGAGCTGGCACTTGAGGGCGGCCGCCTTGCTCTGCTGGTACCTGTCCACGACCCCCTCGAGCACCCGGTTCTTGGGGAACCCGCGGAGACCCCGGTCGTCCAGGATGAGGCTGCGGTGACACTGCGGGCAGGTGATGCAGGAGTTGCGGGGGATCGGGGGCAAGGAGCCCGGCTGCGGGAGCAGGTGCTGCTGCTGCTGATGCTGCTGCTGCTGCTGCGCAGGAGGCTGCAGGACAGTCGGGGGGAAAACCCGCACCCCGTTTGGCGACTTTTGGCAAGGGGTGGTCGGGGCGCTCACGAAGCCCCCGTAGGAACCGTATCCACTGTCCGCTTCGCTGTACAGGCTCATTTTATCCAGATCCAGGTAGTCGTAGTCGGAGACGCCGGAGCCGGAGGCTCGGCTGCTCTGCGGAGACTCGGCGTCGGGGGTCTGCACGAGGATATTCCGCGCACACGCCTGGCAAATGTTGTGGGAGCACGGCAGAATGATGGGCTCCCGGAAAAAGGAGCCGCAAACTGGGCATTTTAACTCTTCCTCCATTTCGTCCATGGCTGCGGGGCTGAGAGAGGTGAGGGATTCCTCTTTGGCAAACAAACCAACCAACAGACAGGCAGGACAAGTCACAGCTGATCCGTCGGCTGCTGCTCGGCTCGTGCGTAAAAGCGGCGCTTCCCCGACGCGTCCTGCTGCGACTACAGGCTCCAAGTGCAACCTTGACCAGAGGAGAGGAGGAGGAGGAGAGAGGAGGAGGAGGCAGACTGACTACACCGATACCGACTCACTCCTCACCAATAAGGGAACAGCGTCAGCTCATGACCGGTTACTATTGGACCGCCAGTGGATTCCAGACGGCCATTGGACAAGTCAGCTGTCAGTGTGGAGCAGAGAGGTGTCCGTTAATGAGCTTTACACAACACACACTATGGTGTAGACAATTACTGAATCAGCATTGGGAGATTAATAGGGAAAACAATTCATGATCCTGCAGACATGATAAATAATCTGCAAATTATTTTGTGGATATAAAGAAAACCAATGAGTATATTTTTGGATTGTTTTAAAGGGGGGTCACCTAAGAGGATTAGTCTAGAGGTGGGATAAGGATTCAGAGTATTAAGTTAATGAAGAGCATCACCACAACGTAAACAATGTTCAGTTATTAGTGACAAAAGTGCAAAAGAGTTTTTCAGTTAAATTCACTATAAATAATGGTTTCAGAATTAAACATTGTTCCATATGATTGCATCATTAAAACTGACTCCACCACTGATTTTTTTTAAAGAAATATAATATATTTTAAAAGCTCCTTCAAGGCTCCTCCATATTTTTCTTCATGCAAAAATCATTATCATCTAATTAACTTGTATCCTCAAAGGGCTGCAAATAATCATCATTTCTTATTAGCATCTTTCCTGTATTGACTGATCACTTGACTTGTTTGTCAATTGGCATAAAAAAAATATATATATAAATAGCCCCTGGTGGCATCTTTATATTGTCTTGTTCAGTTCAACCAAAAGTCAAACACTCAAAGAAAATGTAATTATATTGCAATAAATTAAAGTAACTTCACATCATATCTGATGATATTATTCCTTGATAAATAAATAAAAGGGTTTTGAATCTTGTTATTATTAATTTTCTGTCCACAGATTAATGGACTAATCATTTGAGCATCATACAACTGTCTGATAATAAGCCGAGTAAAACATATGGTAGTTCTTTGTGAAATATATTGGTAGAATTATAAAGACGAGACTGAGAGGGACAAGAAAACACCGTCTTAACTTATTCAAACCAAACCAGCTGATGCACAGTTTGGATCTGCAGAGTTTGAGCTGTGTTTTATTTGAACAGCTTCTTCTTCTTCTCTCTCTCGGCTGCAGAGCTCCCTCCCGGAGGAGGAGGAGATGGAAAACATGGAAAGTGACACCTCGAGAGATGAGATAAAGCAGCGACTGCTCTCAACCGAGCTTCATCCTTCAGTCCATGCTCAGTCAGAGCCATTCCTCCATTTCCACGGCCGCATACCTCAGTCACCTCCGAGACGTCCATGGCAACGAGAGCTCCCCGGCTCTATAGTCCTCAGCGTGGCTATTGATGGGGGGAAATTAGATGAAATAATCTCATTCAACGGAACGCCTGGTTTCTGGGATCTGAGTGAGGCCACTCAGTGTGATTACATTTGCATATTTTTTCCATAGCAGTTTAAAGACTGGGGAGGAACATCAACGTCTTCGTCTGGTAAAGATATAATCAGTTTGGCGTGTGTCTGATAAACACATTGAAGTGGAAATAGGAATAATCTCCCTGGGATCTGTGAAAGCTGCTGCTGATACAAGGCGAATCTAAAAGACAATGTGAATTTCAGATCTTTGTTGAATTAAACAATGAAGTGTGCTCTTCATGTTCTAACCTCTTCCAGATCTTTCTGTGTTGACGATGTTTCAGCTCATTATTCCCCCGAGAAGATACACAAACAAATGGCAGATGTGTCCGTGTAAATCTTTGCCTGAATCAGACCAAATCTAGTGTTGATTCGCCTCAAATGTTTGTCAGCTATTTTTGAACGTGAGGTTTGCTGACGCCTCCGTCATGATGACATTGTCCTCTGTGTAAATCTCCTCAAGCTCGGGGGGGGGGGGGGGGGGGCACACTGCCACTTCCTGTTTGAGCGGCCAATCTCAAACAGGCAGCTCTGAGAGAAACTTAGATGATCCCATTCCAGAAGGTTCCTAAGTCTGAGAGTAAGCTCCTGTTTCTGAGGAACACAAGAGACGTGGTATCATGGGGACAAATTTGTGAAATTGTTGTAAGTTGGGCCTGCCAACTTACAACACTTTTGTTTCCATGCAAAAATCCCATTATATTTAGACCAATCTACTTCAGTTGCCCCCCCCTCCCTCACCCACATAAATCATGTTGCCACCGTAGACTGTAAATCGTCGCTCTACTTCCTCTCACTGTATGAAAGCGAAGCCAAAATATCCCAGATTCGGGCGCTGCCATCTGTTGATGTCGTTTGGAGCCAGATAGCCCCTGATGGCGAGCCACGGATATCGAGGTCCCGCCCATACACACCATCGACCAATCACGAGTCAGTATCAGCTGTCAATCGTGACGTCTCAGCTAATGTTTATAGCATCAAATAACTATTTTAAATCAAACGTATAATAAACAAAAACACTTGAACATACTGTACATCATTGTGATAAGAGCTACATAAAATGACAGAAACCCTCTTTTGGAAATTTGGAAATGTCATTTGACTTTTTTGATTTGGTCCCATCTGCTAACGTGGAGGAGGCGGGGTTCATGACCTATGCTGCAGCCAGCCACTAGGGGACGATGTATATGATTTGGCATCACATTTGGGGAGTTGTCATGTCGTCCATGTTTATATATAGTCAACGGTCGACACACACACAAGCTTTCCGTTCTCAGGCGGCTAAATTTGACTTGACTCCAATTATAATCCTACGATTATTTACTTTTAAATGTAAATATTTTTACATTTTTAAATTCCGACACCTTGGGATTCGCCTCATCTATCCGGGAAGGTCAATGCCGACACTTGATTGTTGGTTTTCTAATGTCCTTTGCTGTTGGAGGTGGAGTTCACCTCTTCCTGCCTCTTATTGCTCCCCAGGGGGCTTCTGTTGCTGCCGCTGCTGAGATGGGGGGGGGGGGGGGGGGGTATCAATGAGCGAACCAGTGGATCAATGGTCACCAAGCCAACCTCTCTTATCCTCACCCAGGGGCCGGCGGGAGGTCAACTCTCAACGGCAGAGAGATGTTACACCTCGGGAGCATGGCTACGAGACAAAGAGAGATTTGAGGGAGAGATGGAAAGAAGGGTGGACTCTGCAAAGAAACACGTCTTCAGAATATTAGAAGCCTATGAAAATGAATGATAAAAACCTAATTAGATCAAAGTTTCATTGCGACAGCATTTCATTCATTTCCTCCTTTCCAATCTTAAAGACAAGGCCATTAAAAGCAGCGTATACAGGAACTCCTCTGGCTACCTGCACACCTTTCTCCACCATAGCACTCGGGCGTTACATCATACAGGGTTTTTTTTTCATATTTATTCTCGTGCTCCATTTTTTCCCTGCACCTGTTCCGATTTCCTTATACAGGAGGGAAACAAAGGAGTCCTCCGGCTGGCAACGAAGCCCGAGGTAACGAGAGCCCATTCCATCAGCAGGGAGTCCCTGCTGGATGCTGGGTACAGACAGGGGGCTTGGGAGGGGGGGGGGGGGGGAGTGAACGTATGGACGGAGGCTTTTTGAGGCACAGTGGTGTCGGGGGTGCAGGCCATAATCAAAGGAGACACGGTGGAAAACAATGCGTTATCCATGTGGGGATCTATTTCCCAACGCCATAACTCTTCAAAAGGAAAAGGGGGAAAAAATTGGAGCTGGTCAATAAAAAAAAAAAAAAGTCTCTCTCTTATTGAAGCACAAAAAGTATCTTTCAAATGAATGATCCCTAGAGACACATTGATTTCCCCGAGGCTCAACTACATCACTTGCACGCTTTATCCCACAGCAGCTCGGAACCATTCAACCGCTTCGACTGATTTCATGTTTACAGACACTGAGGTTCAGTGCCTGATTCCTCAGGTGGTTCTGGGTTCGGAGAACATTGTCTGAGTCCCTGCGCAACAGCAGAGCCCGGTTCAGTAGCAAATCCACATCCCACTTATATATAAAAAAAAAAATCATTAGGCTATTAATTGCAGCACCGATTCCCTGCAGAGTCCACTTGGTTTGGTTTGCACGGGAGACAGTAGAAAATGATGCTGCACGTGGAGGCCTTTACCTGCTCACATGTCTCTTCAGCCTCCACACACACACACACACACACACACACACACACACACACACACACACTGAAATGACGAGTGCACTTCCTCTGCTGTTGCTCTCCATTAGCAATGCAGCAGCAGCGCACAGTCGATAGTTTGCCGAGTGGAAAATCACACTCGCTCATGCCCCCGGCCCACCACTTACGGGAAAGGTTGTGTGCCGGCCGCGCAATGGAGCCCTTAAATGTACTTCGGTTACAGTTTCAGCCTCTTTTGTATTTTCACGGACAACGTGCCACCGAGAGGCAGAGCGCCAAATCCAAATCAACGGCTAAGAACTAAGAAACACATCATCGTGGCATTCCTCTTGTTTCGGGTTCCCTGCAATAAAAGACTGTCATATTTGAACACATCAAATTTCTACAAAATTTTTCATTTTCGCTCAACTTGATGAAGTTTCCTGAACTAACGCACACAACAATCTGTAAACTTCATCACTACACTATTGTCAGGTGGGTGGCCTGATGCAAAAACCCCCATGTTGCGTGTGCAACGTTGCAGTTTTACCCAGAGGCCATGTTTTCATAGCCTGTGATTTATATTTTCTCTCCTTCCCTTCCCACGTCTTGATATTGAGACAAAAAATACACTAAAATAACCGCAGAAAAAAAAGGCATCTGAACAGCGTGTTGACTGTCATTAATCCTGGAATATATTTCCATTTAGTAAAAGAAGAAAAAACCCCATAAACCCAAGACGTCATTCCCAGTTTCACCCCGAAGGCCTAATTTGGAACCATGAAAATGCATCTTTCAGGTCACACGTGAAAGGCACAGATGGTGCTGAATCCGTAAGCACAAGTTAATTCGAGGTAAAGCCGAAGATGCTGCACGGCACCGAGATGTCAGGCGGGTCGGAAGAGTGGCGCTGCGCTCTTGTCACCCCAAGGTGCCCGCTCTGCTGCGGCGATTCCGTGACAGCAGATGGTTATAATGTAGGAGGTGTTGCACAAGGGGAAGGTTTGCAGGAGGTGAATGTGGCGAAGTGACGTGATCAGCACATTCACAAGTTTGACCTCAGGAGCTTCTGAAGGTCACGCGAGGCCGCGGGCTGCGAATGAGCCCACGTCGGCCCAAGTATTCACAGGGATTAACTCCACGTTGGATGATTCTACAGGTCACGGTGTCGATCCAGTGCTTTCGCTCAGTGCCCAGGCGGGAGGATGTGTGTCATGTACGCACAGGGTGGCGAGGAAAGGTTTGCAGGTTGGGGTGGTGGACGGGTGAAGTCCAGCTTTCATGCAGGACAATGGACACGACCTCCTGTCACATTAGTATTAGTTTGTTCATTTAGTTCATGCTTTAGTCTAAACCACCTCGTTCCAATTAAGGAACTGGTGAAGACCCCTTCCTGGAAAACATTTGAGATGAACTGGCATGTGAACTGCGATCCAGGCTCCGTCGTCCATCATAGATATTTGACCTCACCAGTGCTCTCGTTGCTGAACTGGAGGTCGAGGCAATCGACCTAATCGAAGTCAGGATGGTTTTGATAAATTGCCGGTCTAAGAGATTTTGACCTAAATGTCTAGACATCTTTTTGCATATTAACATCCCTTTTTTACCACAACATTCTTACAGACAGTTCTTATTCTCCACATTTCTAGATCTTCAGCCGAAAACAAAAGAAACTTCAACACGTGCTGTGCAATTTTGGCCCTAGTAAAACAATCCATTCTCCCAAAATTACACTCACTTCATCCTATAAAAACACAACTTTCCTTACGCCTCAGCCTAGTAACAAACCCCTGTTTGCCGCATTTCCCTGCTGAGAAGCCATGTTAAGGCGGGAGACACAAGGAAAGGTCATTTGTTTACCGGGATACCACCAGTGAACAAATCTGTCCTATGGGAAAATGACGTGTGTAGCTGAAACCTGCCGTGCACATGGACGCCCGCTGCTGGAGCGGTGAGCAGGAGGAGTTTTGCAGGAAATCCGACGCACAACCATCAAAGAGTTTGGAGTCTTGTTCTTACAACATCTTCAAAAAAAATCTGTTATTTCTATCAGCACTGCATTAAGAATGATGCGTACTATATGAAAATTAACAATAGAGCAAAACCTCTGTTATGCTTGTCCAAGTAATTGGATTGGAGTAATAACAGACGGATTCAAAAAAAAAAAATGTCCACATAATACTGGTATCACTAAGCTCAAACCTTCAACTCTAAGAAAAGTGATGTTTCTCTAATGAGGCTGATGGTTGTTTTGTCTGAGGCCTGTTAGCAATCAGGGGCATTTTTAAGATTTGAATTATGAATAATTTCAGAATCTGTTGATATGAACTCGCGATTAATTAGGACGCTGGCTGACTCATTTCAGAGAATTCCAGTCTTCATTTCTGGGGGTTTTTCTGAAAAAAAATCTTCAACGATAGTTCAACGGGGGCATCTTCATAAACGGACAAGTCACACAATGTGTTGGGCACGCCGACAGCTCGACGCACCGCCAGGTACCATGTGACGAGATAAACCTTTCTGCGTCACGTCCGAGAGTGTTTGTTTGTAATCAAAGGACGTCTATTTTTTGCAACGGAAAGGGGATTTACTCACGTACTTTTGCTCTGGGCAAGGCGCTTGTTACATAAAAACATATTTTTTGAAGGGGCTCTGACGAGTGTGTGCGCGTCCGCGTGGGTGTCTGTCCGCGGATGATGTGTCGCTGCGAGCTTCCCACCTCTTCGCTGCTCATGCCAGTTTCCGCACGCTTGCCCGTCCTGTCCTCCCACAGCTTCCGACAATCCAGCCTTTCCTCTCAGACTCCGGGAGAGGTTTGCATCATCTGTCTCTGAGTCATGAAAGGTCTGACTGAGAGCTCTCCACCCATTGGACGGTACAAGCCGTCAAGCCCCCATGCCTACGGTTCTTTATCTATTTTTGTCTATTTTACTCTAAATTGACCATAATTCACCAGATGAACACCGTGCTGTATTGGAGAAGACTTGAAACTAGAGATTGAGAACCACTGAGTCCTCAGGAAAACGTTTACTGGCGTCGCAGATCAAGTGAGAAGTAAGAAGAGTCATTTTCTCTATAGACTTCTATCGAAACTGACCCTTATCCGCAACCAGTGGAGTCGCCCTCTGCTGGTCATTCCGGAGAATACAGGCTTCGGGGCACTCTCCGCACTGGCTTCATTTCCCAGACTACGTCCATTTTTATCTACAGTCTGTGCTTGAATGTCACTGAGACTGGTATTCAGAAACAGAGCAGTTTCCTGCCAGATTGGCCAAAAAGGCGCCAGGGTTTCTATATCTCTGATATCACCGTTCGTCTTTTATGCATTTTAGATCAAAGCTGAGAGTCTGGACTTTCACTCTAGACTGAGTACAGAGCCGACGCCAGGAGACCTGTGTGAGCGTCGTCATTCATTTGACCGTATGCGGAGGCTCTGACAGGCTCTATGGCACAGCGGGGCGTCCTCATCCGTGATAATATGAACCCACTGTGGGCGTTGAGCATCTGAACACACTTAGTGTTCTCACAAATGTCACCGCCACCTTCTCTAGTTTTCAACTTGGACCACAGCAGCCTGCGTGTTGCTTCCCTTTCATGATGGCGCGGCTGAATCCACTCGGCCCTGTATCTCCCAACCTGCTCATTACAACGAGCTTCGAGCTGTTTTCTCGGCTGCGCCTTTTTTTTCTTCTTCTCCAGCTCCAGCGTGGGAGTCGGGGTGGGGGGGATGAAAGCGTGGAAACAATGGGACGGACTATGTAGGATGAGAATGCAGAATACAAGTCTTTTGTTCCAAATGAATCCAGGCCTTCTTCCTCACACGTAAAACCAATTACGGGGACCAGAGGAGTTGGCATTCCCCTGCCGCTGCCTGACACATTTACAGCTCCTCCTAAAGAGGCTGCACACCGAACGCTCCTGAGCTGATCTGCAGAATGCAAAGCTCCCGTGGACCCGTTCCTGCTGCTTTGCAAGCACAACAGCACCATATGCAAACAAATGCACTTGTTATTTTTGCACTAAGTGAATGAGATAGCTGCAGGTTTTCTTTTAATTCAGCACAAAGAGAAATCAAAGGGAAATGATAGAATAGACAAAAACAAAAACCGCAGAGCAACTGATGAAGGCAGTACTATTATTTGAGAATCACTGACCTCGTTTCCTCCCCTCTGTGGAATGTTCTCCATCGCTGCATGGGCCCCTTCGTTCTCGCTCTGTGACAGAGAAATAAATTGCGGAGACGCGACGAGGAGATTTGATGGAGAAAAAAAAAGCCTGACTGTGGGAGAGAACCGAGAGAAATTATCTGGCATCGGAAAACTGCATACAAAAGTGATTCAGGCTCTTCGATGACGCAGTCAATCATGACGGAATACAAAGTTTGTTCGCCCCCGGAGAAGCCTCGGAAACTCAATCTTTTTGGGCACTGACACATTGAAATACCTCTGACTTGATGATCTGTGTCCTTCACATGCGCCTCAAGGTGCTCAGCAGATTGTGTGGTGCTGCCCGGCCCAGTGACCCACTGTCCAACTGACCCAGTTCCAACAGCGCCTCCTCCTCTGATGTCACTCAACGCCTCGTCCTTTAACTCATGGCAAGTCACAACTGTAGAGAACACACGAGAGGCTTGAACCGACACAGACTAAACCAATCATTGCGTGTTACTCTCATTTCCCAACATGACAATGGGATCATCCAATACCAATGAGGCGCTTCCCAGTCAGATTAAACCAAAACTGTCGAGGACAGAAAATACAAGCACGGCCCTGTGGCACTGACCTAAAGGCTTCCTCGGCTAATGTCACTCGTCTGCAGCCAAAACTGATGTCAGAACACTGTAGGTGATGGAGTCCTCCACCTCTGCCTCCTCTTCAGGGGCTGGTAAGCGTAACATCAATTTATTCCCCAAGATATCACACGTGCACCGAAGCCGTCGCCATTGGGTGTACAGTTCTTTAGCTCCGTGGGAGGAGAGAGACTCGTTAAACGGAGGGCCAGAGGCTCCGGTACCTCGACCCTCTCTGACCCTTCTGCAGGCGGCAGATGAGAAGAAAGGCGTCGTATGCTGTCGGATCCCCAATCAAAGTGACTCTGAGATTGGAGCAGGGGGAGAGTTTGCTCTTTCGTTCACGGGGTGTGCGGCACAAACAGAACATGGCGATCGATGATAACACGAATAAGACATGGCTGAATTATGACAAACGTGACTTAAATGAACCCTTGCGGGCAAAGTTTTCAAAAGCTCTTGTGGTGTATTTTTTGACAAAACATATGTAATGATAGCAGTTGATGAGGTCCACATCATTTGTACTTTGGATGATTACGTTAGGGGCCTCTTGATAACCTTTTGACCTTTCCTTTGAAGCCCCTCTAATCTTCCTTTTTACCTTGCATGACCAGATGTTGCATAATACCTTCTGAAGTCCTATATAAGTCTATGTTTTACGAGGTGTCTGCAGAGTTGTCCCTTTGGCTGGATGCTCTCCAAGCTCTGCAGTGCTTGTATTGATGCTGGTCTACAACACTCTAAACTGCATTCTTAATGTTGTCATTATATCTGAAACCTCTCAAGGCTTTTTCCATAGTCGCAGTCACAAACTTGCCCCAGATAATATTGCCACAAATCAATTAACTCATTACAACGCGCCTGGTTGCTCTCGCTGTCGCCTCATTAACATCACATTTGGCTGTCCACAGAAGGATGCTGCTGTAACGTGGTGTTGCTACAGCGGCGGGCAGCTGGAGTGTAACCACGCCGCCCGAGGCTTGTAATCTGTGGAATCCCTCCGGAGAGTGCGAACCACATCAAGTCCTGGCTGTGAGAAGCAGAGAAAGATGTATGAGAGGGACACGGTGCAAAATATGAAACCTCACAGGTAATTAGCACTGCTCCGCTGGCTCCAGATGTTGATGGGGGGGCTGTCCTGGAACAGCTGGTGTTTAGCTGTAATTGCCACGCCAGGCTCCCCGGCCCCCCGGGTCTATGTCTGATGTTCGTCATCGGTCCAGTGAGGACAGACTGTCTGCGTCACTCAGCTCGTCCTCCGGATTCTGCTGACGCGACGCCATTTGAAGAGGAAATGAGACGAGAACCCTCCCACTGTTTTCTGTGTGTTGTGTCACACTTGACACACTCCACTGATAGGAAGCTGAATGTACACGTGGTTTTTTTTCACGTTCAAATTATTGATTAGTGGGGTCAGAATGCATCAACATTCCAGTTGTAAAGCCACTATGAAGCTCCTGGTGAATGTAAAACGGGATTATTTCTGAGAGACAGCAGACCCCTCCTTTCTCAGGATCTATCGCCCGGGATGTCGATTCAAAGGGGGAAATAACAGATCATGTGGACATTATATTTCTTTATTAACCACGGCGACTGATTGTAAAGTGTTGTGTGTAGCGCGGCCCGAGGCTGAGAGGCTCGGCCGTGATTGGAGGTAATGCTCTGCCTCCTTCACTCCCACGCTGTGCCACTTCTCACCCATCACTCTTGAAACCTTGAAATTACCGAAACCCGTCAGCTGTCGCGTGGATCCTAACAAGTCGCTGAGAGCTGCGTGACAATACAGTGGCACCAGAAAACAAAAGACCAACGTGGAGCAGTGCCCACGGAGATGACCTTCACCATCCATCAGGGTTACAGCTGAGCAGGCCCACTAAGGGAGCGTGACAGCCGGATCTCAGAGGTGTGGATAAGTAGGGGAACCTTGAAATTATTGAAAAAAGAAAAACATGTCAGAGTGAAAAGCCGAGAGTGGGAGAAAAAACAAGCATCTCATTTCCTGCTGGTCCTGCAAAGAGTGTGTGAATGTGTCGCAGTCTTTGCCTTTCAAGTCCCAAAGTTCGTTCAATGTTCAGATTAATCAGTTTGCTTCGTTTCTTAAAGATGAACCGATCTATATTTCTTCATGTTCATACTCAAAAGGAGTCATTTACAATTTGGGAATGGAGAAGGGCATCCCTTTAAATTTTCAAAATCCTGTTTTTGTGCCGCCTCACTTTGAAGGTTTGAGTTGGAATCCAGACCAGAGAAGAGTAATTCCTTGTATCACGTAAACATAAATTAATATAGAATATAAATATAAAAATAAAAAGCCCACACAGATGAAGATCAAATAAAATGTAGGGTTGATTAAAAGTGCTGGGGCTAAAATAAGTGCTAAAAAACAGTGAAGGGCGCGCAGGCACGACAACATTAGATTAACATAGATTTACTTAAAAAGAACATAATGTCAAACTATAAATGTCGTTGCATATGAATAATTATTAAAATATCAGAAAGGGACACAGCTACTAAGAAAGTGTTTATATATATATCTATATATAGATATATATATACATATGTATGTATATAAATGTCAAAATATAAATGAAATTGCTAAAATATCAGAAAGGGACACAGCTAGTAAGAAAGTGTTTATCTACACACACACACACACATATATATATGTATATATAAATGTATATATACATATATATATATATATATATGTATATATATATGTATATATATGTAGATAACATAATGATGAATGATAAATACAGTGATCAACAATGTCATCAGGTCAATCGCACTTGTGAGCGTCCTCACAACTGTGGAGAGACGAGTGCGCGCGCGCGCGCGCCCGACGATTTAAAGCAACTTTATTACTAAACTTCCTGCTTCGTGTTCGACACACAGCCGGCTGAGCTCTGCGACTCCGGCGGAGCAGGACAAGTAGAAAGTGTCCTCCGCGTGGCTCAGACGCTCAGGGACACATCCGGGACTCGATGATTCGATCGACACTCTCGATATCTGGGATCGATCCGCCGGTACGTACCTGCACCATTCGGCGAGCGAACACTTCCGCCCGGCGCGAGCTAACCGCCGCAGCGCGAGCAGGGGTCAAACCTGTTAAAAACAATAATAATAACAATGATATTTCAAGTCAAACGACGAGGCCCCCTGTGTGAGTTGACGAGTCATGTGTCCAGGTGTGCTGCAGGTGTGGCCAGGACTCGTGCAGGCACTTGCTCACCTGTCAGTTTCCCACCCGGTGGATTTCACTGGAGCTCCTGGGCTTTTTCTTCTTCTTCTTCTTCTTCTTCTTCTTCTTCTGTTGGTGTGTTTTTCTTTCAGTTTAGAAGCTGTGAAACATGGAGGATCCGGACCGGCCGCAGAGGAAAATGTCAACGGCCGGAGACAGTTTGTACAAAGTGCTGGGTCTGGAGAAAGGAGCCTCCCAGGAGGACATAAAGAAGGCGTACAGGTGTGTTCTATCATATCATATGTATATACATATACATATACATACAGTATGTATATATATATACCTGCACATCACACCTGGGCACCCGCTCGCCTCGCATCGGTCTGATGCCACGGTTTTAAAACGTCTCATGGCCACTTGAGAGAAGCAAAGAGGTGGCTTCACTAACACGGCAGTGAGTGTAATAATTCAGCGGTCGCCTCCTCCTCCTCCTCCTCCTCCCCCCCGGCCGCCATGTCTGAATCCAGTCTAACATGTTTGAGATGTGACAGAGCGGGAGACCGGCAGCCTGAATGAGCAGCTGACAAAATCAGGAGGAAAAAAAAAAAAGAAAGAAAAAAGGATGAGATGCAATCTCATCCCACCCCACCCAGAATTAGAATGCTCGTCGGTTTCAGTCGTATTCTGTCAACCTCACTCGTCAAGGAAAACTCCATAACAGCAATGAGCACATTAGTCCAACTTCAGCAAGCGACTTTCAAACGAGATGTCATCCAACGGATTTCATGATTAAGTCTGTTAAAAAAAAAAAATGCTACAAGATTAGAAATAAATCGAGTGCAATCTACGTCTTGCAACACGAGCCAATCAGAAAATCACCAGAAAACAACGAGACCTGCACCGAGGCTCATCAATCCCCCACCGATATGCCGTTTCACCCCAATCTCGCATTCCCAATCTCCATCGTACCTAAAGAGTCCAAACAGCTCTCATCATGGCTGCCGATCAACTACCGCCGGCTAACTTCAAGATTTAGGAAACTTCCTACGCAGATTTGACAATTCGACCGTACCCCGCCGAAGATACGACTCAAATATCACGTTTTTTCCCAAATCAAAAACG